>NC_047109.1:98475702-98541739 GCF_902500255.1 Thalassophryne amazonica
AAGGTCTTTCCACTCAAACCGCTTCATCAGAACTACGAATACAGTAGTTTTGTCCATAACTTGCGGCAAAATCGTGGCTGCCATTTGACGCATAACTTAAAAGTACTGCATCCCTCTTTGCTTACATCCATAAATGCCGGCTGTAGGCATACAGACTATCCTATGATGAACTGTGCAAGGGCTACTTCCAGGCATGCGCACTGGCACATGCAATCCCGCTATTGTCTCACCTGTCCTTTTTGTCCTAATTTATTTATCTGTTGCAGGTTAAAGACTCGTCAGGGGCTCAGACAGCTTCTCTACCATTGCTCTAGCTGCAATCGACGCTTCAAGAACCAGGTGGACCGAGATCGCCACCTTTTGATCCATGGATCCCAGCTCCCATTCCGCTGCTTGCTATGTGACCATGCTGCAACCAAGATGGCCAGACTAATTGCCCACGTCAGGAAGCATCTCTTCCTTTACGTGTGCTGTCAGTGTGAGGGAAGATTTGTCAGTTGTCACCGACTGAAGAGTCACCTTAAAGAGTCGCACCCTGAGCTAGACGAGGAGCAAGCCTTTACAGACTGCATCAACAGCAGCTACTATCTGATACAACCAGGAAAAGGCATGTGGGGAGAGGAGGAGCCGCAAGATGGACAGAAAGGGGTGGAAGAGCAAAAAGAGATGGAGGAAGGAACTCACGAGGAAAGGACAGGCGTGGAGGATACAAGAAATGGCACTGAAAGTGATGGGTGGAGATTTGGGGAAGGTGAAGGTGGGGAGCTGTCTGAAGAGAAGGAGCAAGAGAATGAGGCAAAATGTCAAGATGAAAGTCCACAAGAAGGACAGATGGAGGGAGAGATGACAATAGAGTTAGACAGCGAATGTAGGCAGGAGGACTTCCAAGAAAAGATCCTTCAAATAGTTACCACAGAATCGACAACACCAACAGGCAGACAAAAGCAAGAGGCAATCGTTGCTTCTGATTGGTCAGAAGAAGTAGTTGGTGAGAAGTCCCAGGACACCTCAAGAGACACTTGCTGCACACCTGAAGACAAAAATAGACTCAGATATGACGAGAGCACGCAGACACTTTTATCATCACAAAATATTCGCAACAACACAACTCAGGAAAACACACGTCCAACCGACGACAGCTTGTGTGCAGAGAACGACGCACTGTTAACTTCAGAAATCTCAAACTCGCCTTGTTTGAGGCGAGACGCACTGTTATCATCAGCACGTCCGGCAGAAGAAAGCCTCTCCAGTTCAGACAAGGTGAATAAATGTAGGTGTTGTCAGTCAGTTTAGGACGGACACATCGGTCAGCTCCACATTCAGTGGAGGTCAGTCATTAACTGTCGTGTCTCTGAGAGTTACTGGGATGATGTGGGAGATTTAGCCTCTTAGGCAAACTGATAAGCCATTCAAGCACCATTCTTCTGTTTCAGCCACAAATCAACCCCTAATTACTGTACAGCACCCAACTAAAGTCAAAACATTCAGTATTATCTATATAAATAAGTCTGTCATCTTTTTTCAATTTATTTTCATTTATATAGCACCAAATTATAACAAAATTGCCTAAAGGTGCTTCATACAATTAAGGTCTAACCTTACCAACCCTCAGAGCAAGCACACAGGTGACAATGGTAAGGAAAAACACCCTCTGATAATTTGAGAAAGAAACCTCAAGCAGACCAGACTCAAAGGGGAGACCCTCTGCTTGGGCCATGTTACCGACACAATTTACAAAACGAATATACAGGAAATTTTGCCGTGCACACGACGGGAGGGTTGCAGTAGACACCAAACCCATCTCTGGATGGAGCCGCATCTCAAATACAGAGAGGAAAAAAACAGAATCGGGCATCGGAAAGACAACAAATACAGTATAATTTATCAGCATTAAGCAACAAGAAAACAAAAGAAATACTAAGGTTATCGCCGGCCACTAGCCCTAAGCTTCACTAAAAGACCCAGACTTTAGATGAAGTTGAGGCCATGGCCCACTCTGTTTCCTAATAAAATGAATTTAAAATGGTAAAAAGAATAGTAACATACTGTGTCAGTATACTAGCCATACAAAAGGGAAAATAAGTATGTCTTAAGTCTGGACTTGAAAGTCTCTATAGAATCTGATTGTTTTATTGATGCAGGGAGATCATTCCACAAAGCAGGTGCATGATAAGAGAAAAGCTCTGTGACCTACAAACGTTTTGTTCACCCTAGGGACACAAAGTAGTCCTGCACCCTAAGAACGCAGAGCCTGGGCCGGTACTTAGGGTTTAAGTAGGTCAGCTCAGCAAGGAGGTGCTAGTCCATGAACAATTTTATAGGTTAGTAGCAGAACCTTAAAATTTTCCTGTGATAATCAGCATCTACACACTCTAGACGCTCCAGTATTTGCATAATAATGCTCAGTAAACCCTAACGGGGTCACTTTTTGACCGAACAGATAGCTTGAACCCCAGATAATTTTGTCATTTTTTTTCTTTTTCTTTTTTTGTTTTGTTTGAATGAATGAATGAATGAATTTATTCAGCACACACAGTCCAAAAAAAAAAAAAAACTTACAACGAAGAAGGAAAATAGATTAACAGTGCATCTGTGTGCCTGAAAGGGTATAGGCAGAAGCAAAGCTTATTAACACCTACCCCATTAACCAAAAATAAAATTATCTAGTCCAAAAGGAGTGGGTGGCAGTAAAAAAAAAAAAAAAATCTATTCCCACTCCCATTTTCAACCACTTCAAACTCCATCTTAAAGGACACAATCCGAATGATACCGAACAAATTTACATTTACAAAGTTAGATTTACAAACTTACATTTACAAATGGCAACACACAAAACTTATTCTTCTTCAGCTGATACATATCTTGAAAACATCATGTCTTTATATTGCTTTTTAAACTGATTGATATTTAGACATCGTTTGAGTTATTCCATATTCTAGGGCCACACATGGAGACACAGAAACCTTCCTGGTCGTCCGAGCGCCAGCAATTTTAAAATGATACAAGCCCCAATTGCCACAATGAGTGAGATTTGACCCACAAAACCTGGTAAACATAAAGAACAGTACCTCCGTTACAATCCACCTGATTTTACTTGTAGCTGCATAATTCTCAATACTTTCAATATTTCAGGTAAACATTTTGCACCCAAGTTGTGGAGGTGCGAGTCTCATGTTGACTAGCATCACTTCGATCACATATAAATTGGTATTTTTTTTAAAAATGTAATCATCTGAACTAATACATTATGTCAAAGCCTCTTTATGAACAGTATTTTTTACACTTTCACAAATTTTAACAAGTTATCAGGTAAACAAGTTTAGAGCTAAAGCCTTCAACAAAGTGTAACACTTTTAACGCAAATTATTTGGGCCACATTTGGCTGGCACAAGTCTACTTTGATCTTTTATTTAATCTCCATGCAGAGTATAGTTGGGATATATATATATATATATATATATATATATATATATATATACACACACACACACAGGATATGTATATGTACCAATTCTGTGAGTTGTGTCCTGAAAAAACCATGAGATCTGCAACATTGACTGAATTATGTTGTCATATTCAGATGTTTGTTTTTAATGTGATTACAGAAAATACAACACCAAAAACATCAGGAAGAATGTCCAGGATGTGGAAACGTGATATTCAAGTCAATTGTTAAACATTTGAAGTGATTTAAGTGATTACTTTATCTTTTTAATTTCGTGTCTTTTGTTTGATATCTGTATGAGGAAACCTGAGAAGAATGTACGATGATTTAACTTGTACCATGTTAGCTGTTTAATATCTTTTTCATTCTAGAGCTTTAAACTGCTTTCCCAGTTTAAAAAACTTTAACTCTGATTTCTGTCTTGTTTTTTCTGTTGATACGTCTCATAGTTGATCCGTCAGAGTGCGTTCCAGCAGGTGGTTTCATCTCTACAGAAAACTCGGCTTAGTATGAAGACTTTCAAGGAGCTCAGGAAGATTTATGGAGACTTGGAATGCCAGTACTGTGGTGAGATCATAAAGCTCTTTGGTTTATCCTTTTTACTTGCCTGGCTTCACTTTAAAAAGTGTCTTCTGTTTTTACTTTTTTTCTTTCTTTCTTTCTGTGCTACAGGTAAACTGTTCTGGTACAAGGTCCACTACAATGCACATGTCCGCACGCACACCAAGGAGCACTTGCATTACTGCTTACAGTGCAGCTACTCATCCATCACTAAAAGCTCTTTGAAGCGACACATGGTCCAGAAACACAGTGGCGTGTTGCTGTCATGTCCCAATTCCAGCTGTAAATACACAACGCCTGACAAATACAAACTTCAAGCTCACCTGAGGACGCACCAGGAACAGGTAACCTTCCTCAACTCTACAGGGAAAAGGAAAATACACTACTGGGATCTTTACCGGAAAAAGATAAATATACTACTGGGATATTTGGGATATTCATTCAAAGAGTCACCAGGAATGTCTTTCTTCTGTCTCCTCACATGCTTGAGCTCGCAGAACGTGTATTCCTGGTTATAATAATGTTTCAGTGGGACAAACATGTAATACTTTAAAATACAAGATCTGTAGTAGAGAAGCTTGAATCTTCGACTGGACTGATTTGCTTGACGCAAGGACGTTTCGCTTCAAATCGCAGAAGCTTCCTCAGCTAAAATTCTTGCTCTGGTAGTCTGACTTCTGTCTGACCCTTGTCAAGAAGAACAAACAGAAGCCACAAAAGCTGGAGTTTTAAACCTAACCAGACGCCTCCCACCGAGAGGCAGACTGCTATTGGCTAGTGATTAAACAATTGCTTTAATTAGCACCTGTTGTGCTCTAGTTAGCGCCCTCCTAATGACAGGGTAGCTGTCCCTCCTATAACAGTCCAGTCGAAGATTCAAGCTTCTCTACTATGGAAACCACCTGGACAACTGAGAGCCTACACAGATACAAGATCTGGTTTTAGAATATTTCTCTTTGAGGGATTGATTGATTTATTTCACAATCAGAAATATTTTATTAATCTCCATGGGAAAATTTTTTTTCCCATTAGGATTAATAAAGTATTTCTGTACTTTTATTTTTCTGTGAAGAAATCTTTGTCTTTCTGTTGTTTTCAGGTAAAGAGTATTACCTGTTCCCTCTGCCAGCAGAGCTATCCAGAACACAGACTAAAACAGCACATCAAAACCTCTCACCCTGGTAAATAACACCAATATATACAGAGACAACAAACAGTAAACCCTAACTGCCGTTGATGTAAGATTTTAAAAGCAGTATTTATCTCCTTTCCACTTTGTGATGAAGGGTCATTCCCTGCCAAAACAACAGATGGGTGATGGTACACACCTTCTGCCCATACAGTTTTGCCCACCTTCTCGTCAGCATCAGCTAACAAATTAAACTAGCAGTCATGGTGAGAAACATGAAGCAAATAGAGGACAAAATGTGCAATACTGGAAAGTAAAATTGAAATTATAGAATGGATGCATGTGGCTGGAGATACCAAAGATTTTTAAGGTGCTGCAAATTATTGACAGCAAAATGGAAACACTCTTCCAAAATGTTTCAAAACCTCTGCAAGACCCTTGTTCTGGAGCATTGTTCTGGTGTCTGTATCAAAAGAAAAGCATCACATCCTGTGCTGAATTGGGCCTGATTTGACACCAGCTGTTTCAAAACCACGCTTCAAAATGTTCCAGTTGATTTGCTCCCTCTGGTGTTGAAACATAACAAAACACACGTGAATTAAATATGACCACAGTGTCTTGATTCAAAATTACTGTTTAAATACCAGTGAAAATATAAGTTAAAGTTGCATGTACGCTAGAAATTGAGTTGTTTTGTATATAAATGCAATATATAAAAAAATAGGTTGGTGCTTTTTTAATGTATTCAAAATGAATTTTGAAAGCTACCACATCAAACAAACTTGCAAAATGGCACATAATGATGTTCATCATGTACAATGATAAAAATACATGCACAAATTACTTTTGTTTGCATTAATCAGTCAGTTATTAACGCAGAAGTTTAATGGTAACCTATAGCCAAATTAAGCTAAAACGTCTATTGATTTGGATTGGAATGACCCCAAGGGAGTGTTTCTCAAACCTTTTCACACCAAGGACCAAATAAACAAGAAAAAAAAAATCTTGTGGACCATCTAACTCTCCAAATATCCAATGAGTTAATAATGAAAATGACACATACAGGCTCCTACCCATTAGATGTTGGAGTCATTTTTCAACAGGCCAAGAAACACTTTAGTTAGAAAATGACGATTTAAATTTTATTTAAAATATGATATTTTGCCAATATACCCACTGATCACTAGAGGTTCACAGACAACTCTTTGAGAAAGATGCCCTAAAGCTACAAATTGACACAGTGGCTCTTTTTTGAATTGGCTCTGTTTTGTTGTGATGATATGCTGCAGGTGGCAGTGTTCCATATTCACAGAAACCCAGCCAAACACTTTGAGTGCAATTTGTTAAAATTACTGAAAGTTTTTTGGCTGCAATGTGCAGCTGTTACATTGATCACACACAGATTATAATACATAGGGAGGTGCTGACTTCCAACAGCCTTTTTTTTTTTCTGTGTTTTGACCAGATTCAGTTGCGGTGCAGGGTAAAGGACTGATGATGAAGCGTGCAGAGAAGTGCCCTTACTGTGACTCCTACTTCCTTAAAAACAGCAGTGACTTTCAGCAACACATCTGGGCGCACCAAGGTTTGGCATCTCTCTCCCTTTAATACATGTGCACATGCACAGCACCTGTCTGCAGCAACATGGACAGTCTGAATCAAGACAGTGACACTGCTTCATAGACCATCAATGGAAAACAGTCGCAGCAGTGCTTCGCTTTCAGCCTCACAGCGTAAAGTCTTGCAAATATACTGATGTGTACTCTCACAACAAAAACAATGTTCTGAAAATGGGCTAAAAACTAAGGGGGCACTGTTGTCGGCTTTGCGCCGTTAAATGTGCATGCACACTGTTTGAGTGTTTGGATGCTGTGTATGCTGAGCGTCCATCTGTCCCCCTGCTGGCTGTCCCCCAGCAGGATCAGAAGAAAACACTCTAAAATCTGGAGACGGAAAATACACTTTCAGTCGAGTTACTGGTTGGGTTGGGGGGAGAAAACGATAAACTTTCTCTTAGCTTTGCGTTGTAGATTTAGATATTAAAAGTTTTCCAATGAAAATGCACAAAACGTGTGGTCTTTACTTCCAGGAATTGCTTTCTGCTTCTTTTTTTTTAAACAAGGAATGAATAGATTTCATTTAATTTTAGTTATTTATTTTGCTTGGGAAGTGAATTCAGGAGGAGCAGTTTTTTTTTTCTTCTTACCTGGAATTATTTATTACACCTGCCACAGCTCCATAAGCTGTGATGTTCAACTTTCTCCTTGAGGTAATAAATTGTTTGACCTTCTGAGCTTGTATTTTGTAACTAAATGCAATAAAACAGGTTTTCCAGAAACAGCCTGATTGCAGCCAATTTATAAAAACACAAATTTACATATTCACAGTGTTTCAGCGGACTTTATCTCTGTTTCAGTTTTATAATTTCCGTAATTGTTACTACATTTTAGTGCCCTAAGTTTCCCCCATCAACAACATATACCCTTTCAATTGTATAAGTAACCACATCCTACTTTATTATTATTATTTTACCGATATTTGTTTGGATGTTCTGTTTGTTTATGATAATTCGAGGAACATTTATTATCCATACAGCATTTTTATGACCACAAACAGGCTCCTCTTCATGTGCTACCCCAAACGCCCTGACTCAGCATTTTGTTTGCTCAGTTGGACCAGCATTGCAAATAAACAGCAGTGCTTTTGGATGTCTGTTAGCACCATTAAACAGGGAATTTCACAAATTCTGTACTCACCAAGTCACTGTACAGGACCGTCCAGATGTCCATCCCATCTGTGCTTCTGTATTTACATTGAACTCTGAAATGTCTTCCTTGTTTACATGTTTTTATCTCATAATGAGCCTAGACTGCCGGTAGATCACTGGTGTCGTGTCTGTGTGTTCCCATGTGTGTAGGTTTGAAGCCGTACCTGTGCACTATGTGTGACTATGCGGGCCGCAGTAAGAGTAACCTTAAGACTCACATGAACCGCCATAGCACTGAAAGATGTCACCTCTGTGATCTGTGTGGCAAAAAGTTTAAATCTAAAGTTACACTGAAGAGCCACAGACTGAGCCACACAAATGAAGGTATGTGTATTCTGAACTTAGTTCTTTTTTCCATTTGCATTGAACTCACTTCTTTTTTATGGTTATTTCTTATGTTTTAGTATTTTCTCCATTTATGAGTTGGATATTGCACCAAGGTATTCATAAACAAATTTTATGAGTAAACAAAAGAGATTTTTTTGAACCAAATTTGTTGAAAATGTGCCAAACCTGGAATGGAAGCCATTGAATTTTGATATACAGTGGTTAAAATAAATATTTAACACTTCAACATTTTTTTCAGTAAATATATTTCTAAAGGTGCTGTTGATATGACGTTTTCACCAGATGTCAGTAACAACCCAAGTAATACACACATATAAAGAACCCAAAACAAATAAGTACAGAAAGAAAGTTATGTGTAACAATTTGAAATGACACAGGGAAAAAGTATTGACCACCTGAAGAAAGGGAGATGCAAAAAGGCATGGAAAGCCAAGACACCATCTGAAATCTATCAGTAATTAGAAAGCAATCCTGCCCCTTGTCAGTGCAAAGTAATATCAGCTAGTTCAGTCCCAACTGATGGCCTATAAAAAGGTGTCTCATTATCAAAGTGTCAGGCAAGAAACATCTCTTGATGGGTAAAAGCAAAGAGCTCCCTCAAGATCTTCACAACCTTATTGTTGCAAAACATACCAATGGCACTGGTTACAGAAGGATTTCTAATTTTCTGAATGTTCCAGTGAGCACTGTTGGAGCCATAATCCAGAAGTGGAAAGAACGTCATTTCACCATAAACTGGCCATGAGCAGGTGCCTCTTGCAAAATTTCTGACAGAGGAGTGAAAAGAATTATCAGAAGAGTTGTCCAAGAATGGAAAAATGTACTGAGACATTCTTGAAAAAATCTAGCAGGATGATGAAGATGAAACGAGTGTGGACATTTCAGCAAGACAGTGATCCCAAACACACAACCAAGGAAACTCTCAGTTGGTTTCAGAGAATGAAAACAAAGCTGCTAGAATGTCCACCCAATCACCTGACTTGAATCCAATAGAAAATCTATGGAAAGAACTAAAGATCAGTGTTCATAGATAAGGTCCACAGAAACTTCAAGATTTAAAGACTGTTTGTGTGGAAGAAAGGGCCAAAATCACACCTTAGCAATGCACGCGACTAGTTTCTGCATATAGTAGGCATCTTGAAGCTTCATTACCAAGAAAGGATTTTGTAAGAAGTATTAAATTTCATTAAGCATTTTCAAAAGTTTTTCCCTGGTTCATTCCATTTGATTACACATAATGTGATTTCTGTACTTATTTGTTTTGCTTTCTTTGCATGTATAGATTACTTGTGTTGTTACCAATATCTGGTGAAAATTTTGTCAATAGCACCTTTAGAAATTTATTCACTCAGAAAAATAGTGACGTGTTCAGTACTTATTTTACCCACTGTAGTTCTGCTTGAATAAGTGTAATAAAGTTTTTTTAAGTAGTCCAGCTCTGACGCTGTGAACTGTGACACTCTTTCTACTTATCCATGTTGTTTATACACCAGATAAATCGAAAGAGCAGCTTGCTGGATGTTGATGGAAATTAGGAGCAGATTTAGTTCTCAATTAGAGAAAGTTTGTTTCCACCTGAAGTTGTACTGAATGTGAGAAATAAACTGTTACTTTGTGGGTGTTTCACAGTGATTATGTTTTAAAAACTCAAATAACCTGTTTGTACCTCCACATAACCCTATGGAAAAGATATTTTAAGGATTTAGCGGTAAAAGGTAATGAGGGAAGTGGTTCACTGAGGTACAGCACGGATGGGGTACACAGTAATAGTAAAACTAAACTGTTATTTTATGATTGCAGTTATAATTCAAACAAGTGCTAAAGCTCAAGTAAGATGGTCACATGTCCACACAACCCTGCAAAAAGGATTTTGTAAGAATTTAGCTGAAGCAGACACTTGTTCCTTCTCTCTCTGTGTACTTATGTGTGATTTTGAAGTTACCTGTAGCTTGAAATGAGCTTGTTTACTATTTTTTGGTTGATTTCCAAAGTCTGTATCTGGTGGCTGCTATGTTTATATGTAACTCCACCCCATAAAGTGGAGCTGCCCAAGAATGCAAAGAAATCTACCTTTTTCTTTCAGATGTAATATAATAGGATATTTTCCAGGTTAGACTGAACTTTCTCAACATGTTACAAGAAAATTGCTTAATTGGTTTTTGCATGATTCTACAAGCAGATGTGTGAGCTAAACTCAAATCCACATGAACACCCCCTGTGCACCGATAACGACCACGACGACTATGTGTTTTTGCAGGAAAACGGTTTCAGTGTTCAGAGTGTGATTTCACCGCTGTTTCAAAACCTTCCTTACTCAGGCACATGGAGCAGCATTCAGAATTTAAGGTTGTGACACACACACACACACACACACACACACACACACACACACACACACACACACACACACACACACACACACACACACACACACACACACACACAAAACCATAAAATTAGAAGCAATGCTTATAAATATTAAATGTAACATCATTTGTGCTTATATTAGGTGTTTTTCTTTAGTCAAGTTATTAATTTGACTCAAGAATGAATTAATTGAGTTAAATTATTACACATTTAGTCTTGATGTAATGCTGATTAATAGAGTTTAATTTGTATGTGACTGTCTGTGCAGCCCTTTCGTTGTGCTCATTGCCACTACTCCTGTAACATCGCCGGCCCTCTGAAGCGACACTACAACAAAAAACATCCTGATCGCAAATACGAGAATGCTGGACCCGGCCTCCCCAACCCAGATGAACTCAAACAGCATGGTGTGGTCTTTACTGTCAATGCCATGCCTTACATTTCTTTAAATGAACATATTTTAAAGTCAAACTTCATGAAATATAGCTGAAATCTTCATTCACTTCCTCTACATTATCTCTTGTGGATATTATTTTTTATGTACCGCACGTGTATGGTGCTGACAAGATAGTAGGTATTTGCTTTGTGCCTACAGTAGCGTAACTAAATGCTACTTTGTTCCTATGCATGTCTGTGTTTAGGTGGTATGAAGTGTCCTGTTTGTGAATTTGTTTATGGCACCAAGTGGGAGCTGAACCGTCACTTAAAGACCAAACATGGCCTGAAACTGGTGGATGGCACCTGGCAGGTGTATATACTAAACACACAAATACACACAGCCTAGAAACACTGACCAACAATGTTTGGTTTCTATACATAGTTTCTTTCACTATGAAATATAATCTTGCAATTTAAAAGTTTTATAATTGCTACTAAATAGGAATGTCCTGCCCATGATGTTTGCCCCATTCAGTACCAAGTTCTCTTCTGTCCACTATTTTTCCCATTATGTTTTGTGTTTTTCCCACAGTGTAGCCAATGGGTTAGACATCACTGTTTGCAGTCACATGTGGTGTTTCAATTGTGAACAAGATTACCTCAGTTGTAGTGGCTTGATTTTAGTCAAACTTGGTGTATGCAGTATATATGGTGACCCCAAGACACCTATTGCTTTTGGGGTCAAGTTGAGGTCACTGGATCATACTTTGTAAAATTGTTTGTGAGCACAGTAATGTCTTTTTTCAGTTTGCGGGAAAGAGGTCAAAAGTCACAATCACACAACTGTACTTCATAAAACCCTTCTGCAAGAAAACACCACTTGTTAATGATAAGCTAATCAACATTTGTCCAGGCCGCCATGGATTCGTGCAGACTATGCGCTCATTTACGTTACAGGTACACACATTAGAACATGTGTCACAACTTTCTGTAATGGGTTTACTAATATTTAGTGTTGTACTGTACATAATATCTTGTATGTCTTGAGCAACAAGGTGCAGTGACTTTAGCTGCCACCATGGCGCTGTGATTAGCAAGGCAACTTGATAGGGCTGTCTATTTTATAAAGTATGCAAAACGATGTCAACATGGACCAAAATAGGAGGTTCACTGGTCCTCACTTGTATCTATCAGAACCCACAATTTTAAAACTGAATATGAAGCAATTTTTGCAGTTATTGGGAGGTATTTTGCAGACTGACTGAGTGACAGACTCCATTAATTCTATGCTTGTTCTGCTAATTTCAGAGACTATAGATCAGAAGCAGCAGCTCTGCTCATTTATATCAACCCTTATGGAGCTTGTAACCACACCATTCTATAATCCACACATCCGCTTAGATGCTGATGTTGCAGATCCACGTGGGAAATGTCTGTTTGCAAATTGTCAATCAGTATTTGAATATTATAGAGGTCCTTGTTAGTGGGGCCAAAGCCAAGAACTACTGAACCATGCATTTGTCAAGTAAAACAAATACATGAATACATAATAGCTTTGCTGCATTGTGTAAATATATAGGTGGTGGAGGGAGGAGAGGCAAAGTCTGCAGAGGACAAAGACGAGCTGACAGAAGCACCTGTAGGAGCCCTGCAGGAAAGCAGCAACGGTAACAAGACAATCAGACACCCGACTCAGTCAAAACTGTCCAGTGTGCAGCTTTAAGAAGGAAAAAAAAAAAAAAAAACAGTTTCTTGTTTTGTGATTAATGTGCTGCAGAATAGTGTATTTGTAACCGTGTGTGTTGTTGATGTGTGCACCTGCACAGATGCAGTTAACATTCTCCAGCAGATTACTGAATTCAGTTCAAAAGCTCATGATGCTGTCACCTCCATGGTTGCCATGCCACCAGGCACTATTGCTGTGGTAGAACAGGTAAAGTTCACTTTCTACAGAAATCACGAGTGGTGACGTTTAAAAAGCTGAGCTGGTTTGACAGGTGCGTGAGCTGAGTCTCGGGTTTTACAGGTTGCTGACGAGCAGGAAGTGAGTACCTACTCTGATCAGCTGATGGTTGTGAACGCTGAGGACGCTCTGACTGACGCCGACCACGTGATGGTCGTGGAGGAAGCTGACGGTCTGGAAGCTCTGACGGTCCTCACTCAGGGAGATGACACTCACCACTATATAGTCTACGTGCAGGAACAGACTGTGGAAATCAATTAGTTTGTCATTCATTTCACAATAAGATGGCTGCATTTGTCACTGTATCGGCACATGAATTTTTAAAAGAAAAGTCAGAAAATGTACAACTAAAGAAAAAAAATTTGTAATGTGAGAAAAATAAAAGGCACATTATGATATATGTATTTTTTAAAAATATGGCTATTTATGGGTGAGTGTTTAATAATAATAATATCATGGCTTTTCTTTTGTAACTGTTAGCATTTATTTTTCCAGCATTCATTGCAATACTCTGCCGTATATAAGAAAGAAAATCACAAACTAAACTCTGGCTGTTTATTATACAAATAAATTCCATCTGGTCTTTCTTTTGGTATTGTGTTGTTTGGGAGAAATTTTGATTTATTTTGTTCTACCTCCAAAGCTAAATCAAAATATTCTAGGTATAATGTGACGTACACATGAAAATATCCTTGAAAAAACAAAACAAAAAAAACAATACAATTTTTGTACGACAGGCAAATGTAGGTAGTTGATAAAATTAGACAACATACAGCAGAATGCAATATGACTGTTTTAGTTCGGCGTCTGTCCTATAGGGGGCAGTGTGGTGCGTTTTTTCCACTCACTATATGCAGAAGAACTGGTGGGAAATTTGACCGTGTACGGAACCTTTTTACTTCCTGTTATTGTTACTTCTTTTAAAAGTGCTTTACTCATGTTAACACGATATGGACCGGTACGTGTTAGTTGTATGTTATTGCCAAAATGATGATGACCTCCGCGAGGATGGTAAATGTGAGTCCGTTTCAAAGAAATATCGTGCTAATGTCTATTGCTAACGCAAAGTTAATCCTTTTAGCTGTGTAATGGCGAATTTTCGCTTTATTCAGTGGGTTAAACAATCATCAAATCAATCATCAAACGAATCAGGAATAACAGCCATTTTTATGCACACTTTATTTCGATAAGGTCATAAGTAACTGGGCAAAATAAATATAGGGATGGTAAATGGACTGCATTTATATAGCGCTTTTCCATCTGCATCAGATGAGCAATAGGAGTTTAAAGACCTTGCCCAAGGGCCCTTAGTGATTTTTCCAGTCAAGCGGGGATTTGAACCGAATCTTCTGGTCTTAAGCCCAACACCTTAGCCACTAGACCATCACCTCTGATGGTCTAGTGGATGGTTGTTAATGCAGTAAATCTGTGATGCAGATCGTCACTTCATCATCAAATTGTTTTCTTTAGACAAGTTGTCTTGTGTTTCTTGGTGGCTTCCCTCACTTCTTGTACAGTCACTCAGTGTAGGAGACTCCAGATTTACCTGCAGTACCATTTTTTAATTTATTACTGTTATTTTGCGGTTAGGTGTCGCCACAGCAGATTTGTCTCTCTCACCTGTCTTCTGTAACACCAGTTACTTTGGCCTCCCTCTTCTCCTGCCTGGTTGCTCCGTCATCGACATCCTCCTTCCGATATACCCAGGGTCCCACCTCTGTACATGTCTAAACATCTCAGTCTTGCCTGTCTGACTTTGTGTCCAAACCACCCCACATTGTCCCTTTGGTGTGCTCAAGTGTTACGTGCCTCGGTGGGATGTAATTTATTAACCATATTATACAGGAATCCTGGGGTGCTTAATACTCTTTGACACTACTGATTTAGTGGTATCAATTTGCACTTTATCCCAATATTTGAACTTTATTTTATTGAATTTTATTGTTTATTTTATTAATTTTATTTTCACTGCGGTCAGTTGTAACAATTCCCCTGTATTGCTTTTCATCTATGTTTGACATTGTTATGGTTTCTAGAATGGATGGTCGCCCAACTGAGTTGGGTCTGCTCTTTTGGTTCCTGCTCTTCTGAAGCGAATTGAGATGACCTGTGTTGTGATTTGGTGCTATTCAAATAAATTGCTTGGAATTAAACAGAATTACTGTAAAAGCCCACTACATCATGATGAAATCATTTTTTTTAAAAACCTTACTTAATGACAGGAATAGGAATGAACATGTCAGAGGGACAACTCAGGTGGGACTTTTTGGAGACAAAGCCAGAGAGACGAGATTGAGATGGTTTGAACATGTGCAGAGGAGAGACATAGGGTATATAGGGCGAAGGATGATGAGGATGGAGCCACCAGGCAAGAGGAGAAGAGAGGGGCCAAAGAGGAGGTTAATGGATGTGGTGAGGGAGGACATGCAGGTGGTTGGTGTGATAGAGGACAGGATGAGATGGAAACTTTTGATCTGCTGTGGCGTCCCCTAACGGGAACAGCCAAAAGTAGTAGAAGTCTGAAATACTTAAAAATGTGTGGAACACTTAGGTTTAAGCACATCAAAGATTCTCAGTCTAATAATATATAGTTTATGAACATTCCTAAATGATATGTTTTGGATTTGTTATTTTGGATAATTGGCTTCTTTTAAGGCAGCTAGTTTTCCTTTTTACAGTATATGCCTTCCTACAGAAGTGCTGTGAGGAGACAGAAATAATACCTTTATTTGTATACTTCTTTCAGGATACATTAATATTCACCTGAATTGTTACAGAACTTTGCAAAAGTCAGTTACAGTAGGTTTTTTTTGGTGGAGCTTAGCGGACGTGCTGCCACTCCAGCTCCCAGCACAGGAAGGCATGAAGAAGACACAGCATGCACACACTGAGCTGAATGTCATTGCTCCCATTCTGTTCTCAACTCCTGATTATTTCAGAATGAATATTTCTGTGCTCTGAACTCTATGTTGACCCCCAGCCTGCTTCAAGTGGAGCGCAGAGATGGTCTGCTCCATACATGTGAATGCTCAGCTCCCTTTTTCTCCCCTCACAACTGCTTTAATGTCAGCACTCTGCATCAATATTTACACACTTTAAATAAAATTCAACCATTACAAAAAATAAATAAAAGCAAATCTCTATTTCACACTAGTATGTAAGATTTGCAGTTAATCCATGGCTCACGCGTACAGAAACTTGGTGGGCGGTCTATAGATTAACTCCGGTCTGTGGCGCCTCTGAGAGTTATGCAGTGGTAAATGGTAGTTATTGAAACCCCTGACAAAGTACTGTTCACTGATGTCGGGTTGCTGCCGTCATGGTGCTCAGATGCACATCAGGAATAACTTGGAGATTAAGGACATTAAAGGGCAATTTAGTAATTTTGCTATCTAGTCGGGGAATTGAATAAATGACCTTTAGGTCACATGTCTGCTCCTGCAACCTTTAGGCCATTGCATCTCCAAAGTAATAAAAAGAAGCGAATCCTCATCTAACTCTGGGTAAAATTCTGCACTGGATGTTATCATGACAATCACCTGGTACATAGTGGGAGTCTTGAATTTAGCTGTAGGTTGTCAAAGTTTTGTGTACGTAGCTTAAGTAATATAGTCTCTGCTATCTTAAATATGATTTTGTACTCTGATCCCATAACATAATTAATATGCAAATTGGTTCGCTGTTTCTATGGTGATTGTTCCCTCCACTGTACCGTTTGTTTAGTTTGGGCCCAAAGGCTTTGGAGATACAATGGCAAATCTTCAGACAGATGGACACGCATACGTGAGGCGCTTTCGACTATACCCCCTGCCAATACTTTATCCAGACAATTGGGATAACGATTAACAATGCAGTTCACAATTAAACCACACAAAAACTAGAAGGCCATTCATTAAAAGCCTCAGTGATGGTACACATCATACATTTTATGCCTCTTGCTCTGTCTGATTTCAATGAAAGCAGAAGTACATGTTTAAAGTCTTTGTGTCCATGCTTGAAATGTAGCACAGTTTATTGTGCTGGAAATTATGAATCTTTCTTTAACTTCTGGATCTCTTCCTAAATGTTTCAAATTTGCAGTGATTAAACCATTACTTAAGAAACCTAATCTTGACCCTAGTGTATTGAAAAACTATCGGCCGATATCAAATCTATCATTTTTCTCTAAAATTCTGGAAAAAGTGGTGTCACGGCAGCTCGTAGACTATCTTACTGAGAATAATCTCTTTGAGCCACTGCAGTCTGCTTTTAGAAAATATCATTCCACAGAGAGGGCTCTCACTAAAGTGGTGAATGATCTTCTGCTTGACACATAAATGTTGGCTATTCGACCTGTTGACGTTTCAAATCCCACAAAACCTCGGAGAGGTTGTCGCGCTGCGAGATCTCAGTAACATTGAGAACTGCATTGAGACGCTCTGATCGGGCTGCACTTTAACCATCCGCTGCACACAGCCACCATTAACATCGCAACATAAAACTTTTTATATTGTGCCTAAAACTCTTGTGAATATATTCTCTGGGTTTATGGACGTTGTTGTTGTTTATTTTATGTAAACATGCGAGAATCACAGGCTGTCTCTCCGTTATTTTCAAAGGGAGCTGCTGTGAGCTACGCTCACTTCCTGTTCATGTCGTTCTGGGGGAAAGTGGTTTGCTCTTTTAACGTCTTGATTATTGTTCTTTACAACACTGTTTGTCCTCTTTGTTCGAGACTAATATATATAATATGTCTGAAATTCGGTTTGCGTTTGTTAAATTCCATGCAGATTAAACGTAAGACATGGATTATTTGTTATTGTTTTAGCAAGTTTTCAGGGTATCATGCATGCAGTCTCTTATTAACGTGATGAAAAGCATAAAAATAAATTTTTTGTAGTATAATATTAATTTACAACTGTCATCGTGTTGATTCTCTATATGTTGTTGACTGCAGCGACTCTCTGGGACGCAAGGGATTATGCGATATGTCAATAGGGTGATTGACATATCTGCTGGCCAGTAGATGGCAGTAGAGACCTTGAAAACGTGCCAAAACAAAATTCCAGATAGTCCGTGTCTGCTACATTTAAAATGCGTGGAATTTATTAAACGCAGACACAATAACAACATCTATAAACCCAGGGAATATATTCACAAGGGTTTTAGGCACTAGAGTTTAATGCTGTTGTCCGTAGAGCCTGATCAGAGTGTTTCACATGCATTTCTCATGTCGTGAACGTACTGAGATTACCCTATCCTACCCATAATGCACTGCTGGGCACAGCATATATCCACATTAAAACCTTAAAAATTAGCGCATTACTTTAAAACTAAAACATATATCTGATATTTTCACTTTATAAAACTTCAGACATGACATTAATTTAAATAACTTGTCCGACATTAGTTTGGTTAAAAGTTGAACCATAAGTTAAAAATGTATGCCTCTGGGTGACTTGGGTGATATTGCCGCGTATCAGTATGGGGTTAAGAAATTTTTTTTTTTTTTGGGGACCAGTTTTCCTTTGTCTACAGAGGATAGATCGGTTTCTTCTTAGAACTACACATCAGCTACGAAATGTTTAACATGTAGGTGCTCAACTGATTTTAAGTTTTTAAATATTTGTAGCTGTTCAGCTTTATTTACCACGTTATCAGTTTAAAAATTATCGGAGAAAAATTTATCGCAAGATATTTAGTCCGATAATGGTTTTTAAAGTTATCTAAAAAGATAACCCGATAATGAAAACATTATCTTCGATAATTATCCAGAACTGTGCCCACCACTGTGTATAGTAGTGTAGTAATGGCATTGACATGAACAAAAATAGAGTTCAGTCTCTTGTTACCTGTCAGCAGAGCCTGTTAAGGTACATGTTGATTTGTCTAAATGTAGAAAACAGTTCTTCAAACCACGAGGAGGCAGATGGTGGGTTCTAACATTTACCTACAAATTATAAATCCAGTATATGGTAGATTTCACACTATTTTGCAAAGAATAGTTAATACCTCTGGTGCAAAAGAGTTTTATTTTTATATATATATATATATATATATATATATATATATATATATATATATATATATATATAATAACTTGCTTAAGAACAAGTAACATCTGTATCATAGATTCCAACCAGTAATCTTTATTATAATCATTGCAGCTCATCTTTTATTGTTTTCAGGTCTGCAGCCCGTGAAACAAATCTATGATAGACTTGTGTGCATCTCAGCTCAGGAAGAGCTAACAGGAGCCTCTGTGTTTCCAGGTATAGTTGTCCTTTGTGTTTTTCTACAAGTAGGAAAACAGCATTTGCCTTAAATTTTCCTTTCGTCTTGCTTCTGTGTGCGTTTTCCTAGCTTGTTCTCTAAGTGGCAGCCCATCAGCGCAGAGGTGGTACTTTGCAATTCAGGCAAGTCAAGGTGCAGCTCAGGTAAGACGTTAGAAACATTCATGGCTGTTTTATTAGGAACAAAGAATTGGAAAGGTTCTTTGTTTGTGTGTTTTAATACAGAATTTTATCAGTTTCTGATTAATGAAGTAAATGATAGATACCATATTTTCAAGAGTATGTCACTTTTTTTTTACTAGTTTGGGAGGCTGTGCAAGTTATACTCCCGTGCAACTTATACAATGAAAAATCACTAATTCTGTAATAATTATAATTATTGTTTAAAGAGACATTTCACAAAAATCGAAGCACTAAACAAAATAAACTCCAATAATAAAAGAATATATGCCAATAATAAAAAGTACACCACAGCAATACACACGAATCTCAAATTAAAGAGCTGATAATACAGAAAAAGGTGCAACTTATCTGTGGGTTTTTCCTCCTCAGGGATGCACTTTCAACTGCATATTAAAGCAGTTATCTATTATCTATTTAACTGAACATGTCACAGTGCATTTCGGCATATAGAGGCAGCCAGCCAGGTCAGCTGAAGTTAAACCAGTTGTTGGAATGTGCAGGAAAGATTAACTTTGAATGTGCCATTGTTTTTGGTGCCAGAAAGTGTAGGTTGAGTATTTCAAAAACTGCCAATCTTATGGGATTTTCATGCACAACCATCCGTAAAGTCTACAAAGAATGTTCCAGTAAAAAGAAATATCCGGTGAGTGATGGTTCTCTGGGCAATGCCTTATTGGTGGTAAATTCAGGGAGGAATCATCCAATGTATTTGAGCTGATAGGACAACAAGTATTCAAATAACCACCTATTGCAACCAAGTTATGTGGAAGATAGTTTGTGAAAGCTCAGCAAGTTGAACCTTGAAGCACATAGACTACAGCAACAGAAGACCACACTAGACGCTACTCCTTTCGGTTAAGGACGGGAAACCGGGGCTGTGATTGGCATTTTTTGTTCTGGTGACTTTTGATTTCTGTTACCACCTTCAGATGGCAGGTTAAAAATGTGACATGAATAACATGAAAGAAGGGATCAATCCTTCCTTGTATCACCAAGTTAAGCTGCTGTTGGGGGTATAATAGTGTGGAAGCTTTGTGTTTGTTTGTTTTTTTATGCCAATGTGGACAGTAATCCTCCGAGGACTGTTTTCAGCAAATTGTTGAATCTGTCATACAGTTAAAACAGGAAAGTCGGTCTTGAAGTCAAAATGATGCTAGCAGGGTGCACCTGCTGAAGTGACGTGTGTGTGTGTGTGTCACAATGCCAACCTAATGATGTGCAGAACTACGCAAAAATTTCAGGAATCATATAGTTTTAATGTCAAGGTAGTCTTTGACGTCATCAGTTTCAGCAATACGTTTCTATTCCTTCAAAAATCATACAAGATTTATTTTTAGTAAGTCCTGAAAGAATGGCCAAGTGGTTAATGCGCTTGGTTTCAGTTCAGAAGGTTCCGGGTTCAAATCCCACCCCTGCCACATTTCTCCATGTAATGTGGAGTTGCGTCAGGAAGGGCATCCGTCGTAAAACTTGTGCCAATTCAACATGCAGATCCACCTTGGATTTGCTGTGGCGACCCCAAGTGCAAACAAGGGAGTAGCCGAAGGGACTTACTTTTACATGAAAGAAATAATCAATTTCCCCATTACAAAACATTAAAAAAATAGGCTAATAATTAAAAAAATGGTATTGACATCACAAAGATGGCTGGCTGCAGGCACTCAGGCATAAGATGTTTGTTTAAAAACTTGACTAAATACATGATTTTCTATAAATTGCAGGAGTCCACCTGAAAGAAATTATGTAGTTTTAACATTTTAAAGAAAGTATGTATTTTTAAAGGTGAATAGTAGGCATGCATTTTGCTGATTTATTAATATTTGACAAGAGTTCCTTTTTATCCCCTGCTGGCCGAAGGTCCAAAGAGGGATTATGTTGTGGCAATTTCCATCCGTCCGACCCAAAAAGGATATAAGCGGATAAAAGGTTATACTCCTCACATTTTTAGGAGGAATTTTGTGAAACTTGGTACAAGCCCTTGTTATACGTTTGTAATACATATATTATCATATCATTTGAGTTGGGCCCATTTTACCAGAGTTGTGGGCCTTGACTAACAAATCTGGGCCTTGTCAGTTTCATGAGTTGGTGCCTGCATACTGAAACCAGCTCCTCTTGCACCATAAGGAGGAATTTGGAGAAACTTATACTATTCCTTGTTATAGGTTGGTAATACGCATATTGTAATATTGTACAAGATTGACACATTTTGGCAGAGTTATGGCCCTTGATTAACAAACCTAGATACTGCCAGTTTCATGAGTTCATGTTTGTATTCTGAAATCAACTATCACATACAGGGTGTCCCCAAAAAAAGTGCCCCAAAATCATTTGACTCTAATTCTGCAAAGTCTGAATCCATTTTTTTTTTTTTCTCAGACATCAAGATATATGTTAAGAATTTCTTCAGATGTAGTTTGAGTCTGATCCATTGAGGAGGCTTACAATCGAGCAAAAAGGGAAACTGGTGGAATGCTACTGTTCTTTGAGACCAAATGGATCATGCAAATCCAATGACAATATCAATCAATGTGATTTTGCAGTTAGAAAAGCTCCAGACAGAAAAACAATATGGAGGATTGTAAAGAAGTTTCAAACTGATATTGGAAACTTTGCAGTCAGGTTGAATGAATGAATGTTGAATGAACTGCTGCTGTGCACATATTGAGAATGCCAAAACTCTTACAGACTGAGGTGAAATTAGAATTGAACACCAGGGATAAAATTCCCTGAGATATGCTTCAAGATGACGTGACAGATATCAGTATCCAAAAGTGCATAGATTTTCTATGGCTTTATTTTTGTGGCACCATTTTTAGGACACCCGGCACCTTCACATTTTATCAGAATGTAGCAAGCACTTGTACCAAAGCAGCCTTTGCCAGCTGGAGATATTGTGCTCTCAGAGCACTCTTGTTTGTAAAAGCTTTAGGCACATTTGTTCACCTTTCAGCTGCTCCCTTTTTTTTGTACACAGTCACCACAGCAGATCCAGCACAGATCTACACTGGCGCAAGTTTTACACCGGATGCCCTTCCTGACAAGACTCCAGGTGTACTTGAAGAGACAGACACAGCTGCTGGTCTTCCTATGTGGTCTCCCATCCAAGTACTAACCAGGACTCACTCTGTTTAGCTTTTGAAATTTGATAGGCTGAGGATTTCACAGAACAGAGCGACTGCAAAAAGCTTTAGGCACATTTAATGTGCATAAAAGATTAACAGTACTTGTGTCCTATGGATACCGTTCCAGTTTAAAGAACAATATTAGGGCAAGACGTCTTTTTATAGGGCACTGGGAGACCCAAAATATAAAGGTTGTTATGTCCATTCCTAAATGAGAGGGATCAATTAATGGAATAAGAACACAATGGCCAAACTGACGTTCTCTTGGTGCAAAAAAAGCTGTTTTGGACACGGAAGTCAATACACTGCTAGGAACTGGAGAAATTAGTTCAGAAGTGAAGCATTAACCAAAACCAAGGTAAGTTTTATGATTAGAGTCAGTTTCATAAATTTTCTGAAGATTTCTAAGAAAATTAGTGGATATATCATAATTAGGCAGTGGTGGGCACAGCTAACCAAAACGTTAGCTTCAATAACAGTGAATCAGCTAAGTGAGAAGTTATCTTTTATAAAGCTAAACCGATAAACCACCCAAGATTTTATCGGAAACTACAGCTAACCGATGACTTTTAGTATTGTCTCCGGTACACTGGCAACTACTAACAAGCTGATTTTGAGTTTTAACACCACGATCATTTCTGGTAGCAGTAAAAGCGACCACAGACCCAAACTGAGTCACACTTCTGTTTTTGTGCGCCCTGCCCACTGCTGGAAGCTCCTGTTTACTACATAGCTTGCAGCAGTGAAGCAGCTGAGAGGAGCAGCGAAGCTCAACTCTACACACACAAAAAGTACGCCATTATTCCTTAACAGAATATAACAGTGTTGCTGTGAGGCAGAGGTCTTGGAAAATAAAGCAGTTTATTTATAAAATTAATCTAGATAGAATAACTCCATTAATGTCAATTCTGTCATTTGTACAAAGTTAAAATATAATGCATATCTTTTAATTTTAAATAATGCACTAATTCTGAAGTTTTGTAACAAATACAGATAGATGCCAAAGGGATTATGGGTAAATGAGCCTCCGCTAACACTGATTGGTTGACTCATTCATTCTATGTAAAAACCAACATCTTAATGTGACGTGATGTGTGTTGGTATTTACATATAAATGTGCTTTTGTAAAATATGCCATTTTATTCAGATGTTTAAAAAAAAGCCATTTGCAAGAGCCAAGTCAAGTTGTGATTACAACCGGGGTCAAAATGCATAGGACACTGCCATCTACTGGCGCCCAGACGCGCAGACCCTTACCCATAATCCTTTGCATGCCCATTTTTTTCTTGTTTGTGGGCCAGAGAGTTGCTGCGGTTTAAATAACAGAATCCACGGCGACAATTGTAAATGAACATTATACAACCAAAATGTACATTTTTATTTCTTTAGCTGCTGCAAGAGGCTGCAACAACTGTCAGGCGTGCATAGGATTATGAGATATCTCAATACTTTGGGTGAATACTGCCATGAACAATACTGGCCAGTATATGGCAGGAGAGACCGTGAAAACTCACGGTCTCTACTGCCATCTACGGTCTCTACAACCAAATAATCCGTGTGCTAATTTAATCTGCGTGGAATTAAATAAACGCAAACTGAATTTCAGACATCTTATATATACAACTATTACTCTGGAACAAAGATGACAAACAGTGTTGTAGGACAATAAGCAGGACGTTATAGGAAACAGGAATCAATTGCATCTCACAGTGATTCCAATGAAAATAATGAAGAAGCAACCTGAGCTTCTTCTGGCATTTTTACATACAAACATAATAACGTTTATAAACCCAGAGAATATATTCACAAGAGTTTTAGGCACAATATACAAAGAGTTTAATGCTGTTGTCCGTGTGGAGCCTGATCAGAGCGTCTCAAATGCATTTTTTCCTGTCGTGACTGTACTGAGATTATCCATAATGCACCTGGACACAAAATGTCCACACTAAAACCTTCAAAATTAGTGCAACACTTTCAAACTAAAACATATAGCTGATGTTTTCACTGTCCGAAATTAGTTTGGTTAAAATTTTAACCCTAAGTTAAAACTGTATGCCTCTGGATGACTTGGGTGATATTGCCGGTGAGTTAGTATGGCGTCAAGAGCAGTTGTCTTGTGACCAGCTCTTCTCTGATTGCAGAGAATAGAGCTGTTTATCTGCTACGAAACATTTAACAGGTAAGCACTGAAATCTTTGATACCAGACTTAACAAAGGTTTTTAAATGTTTCAGATTTATTCACTTCACCTGCAAAAACATGTTAGTGAGCTAAAAAATGATCGGACCAAAACTTTTCGGAAGATAATTGGTCCGATGATGGTTTTCAAAGTTATCTGAAAAGCTAATCCGATAATGAAAACATTAGCTTCGATAATTAGCGATTAGCGGAACCGTGCCCACCACTGTAATTAGGTTCGTTATAAACAATAATATGGACCTGAATTTCTGTGAAAGACACTTATTTTTGCACGGTTTCTACCACTTCATTTTGGAAGAGAATATTTAATGAAAGTTTTTTTTTTTTTTTTTTTTTTTTTTTTTAAGAACGTTTCCCAGAATTGAGAAGTGTATTACATAAAGTCACAATCACAACTTCTATATTTTCTCTTTTGTAGTTTTGCAGCTCAGACTGGGAAGTGCTTGGGACTGGCCATCAGAAAAATGATAGTGAGGAAGAAAAGCCAACTTCTTTGGAGTCATGTCCCAATTCACTGAGTCTTCAGCAGTCACTGAACCAAAATGCTGATCAACCAACTGTGACCGAGTGAGTGATTCTGTAGCAGTTCCTTCTAATCAGTATTGAAAGTAGCAGTATAAATGCTGTCTCACCTTTTCTTTATTATTTGTTGTGTATTTAAAGTTGCATTATGATGTTTTATCCATTTTCAATCACTTTATAATGCTTATGTGTGTACAAATTCTAAGCTCACTCTCCCAAAAAATAATTAGTAAGTTCCCAAATTTCTCGGTTGTTTGTAAGACTGTATAGAGGCTGTTCGAGGTAACCAAGAAAGTCAGGAAGCATATGAGAATCATATCTATGATTGCATTTCGACCTCTTTGTGTCCATGTTTTTCTGACTTGTAACGTCTTCATGAACCAGGCTGCTGGAGGAGGCAGCAGACGGATTGCATGTACTGTCGGACAAGCTCCCCCCTCCAGGTACAGCCCTCTCCCTCTTTAAATGCCTTTTTTGATGGCTGTAAGA
Source organism: Thalassophryne amazonica (assembly GCF_902500255.1). Taxonomy (NCBI): domain Eukaryota; kingdom Metazoa; phylum Chordata; class Actinopteri; order Batrachoidiformes; family Batrachoididae; genus Thalassophryne; species Thalassophryne amazonica. Next base: position 98,501,450 of record NC_047109.1, read on the forward strand.
TGTCATTGACACTGAAGCATTTAGAATGTGAGGTTACAAGTGTGATAGTAGAAGATTAAGCCTGAAGATCTCATTTAGGATTTATCGAAGATTTTACAGAATGCTACAATCACTGGTAATTTCTTAGGTCATGCTGTTGCTGTCACTATATTGTGTTCCCTCATTACACTGAGTAAGTTTGTATGAATGAATATGCAACAAGATATTAAATTATACTTGATTGACATGAAACGGTGTCTCAAGTGAGTGTGGCTTGATTTTGCCAAAAGCTGGAATTAATGAGGAATTAAAACCTTTTTCCCGAGGCCAGATTTGATCTTCTCAGCTGTGACAAGGATCCAATTCTAATTTCAAGCAATTAGGATTTGAAAATCTGCCCTGTAGGAAAGGCAGCCAACTGCACTGTAGAAATATGTACTTCCATACTCAGCAGATGGGATACTTCTGCTGTGACTTCAGAAGAAAGAGGAAACTTTTTTTTTTTTTAAGCACACCACCTCCACCGGAGTCCAGGAGTAGTCACCTTCCAATGATATTTGCCCTGGGGTAGCAGTAGTCACTGCTGGCTTCCGATATTTCTTTCTTCACTCTTGATATTTAGAATTGCCAACACATAGTTTCACTACTTGTTAAAAAATGCTGTCAGTGGAGTGACAGTTTAGACCACTGAATCCTGCTGAGACAGGTATAGGGGAGCGGGAGGGAATGTTTAGGTAAATTATTCAGCCATTCAGTGTTTTTTTTCTTTTCTTTTTTCTTTCTTTTTATTTGTTCTCAGGTAAAGCTCTGTTGGATGTGCTGGTGTTTGGCAGTGCTGAGCAGCCTCCTGCTTCAAAAGAACTGCTGCCTCTGCTGGGAGCCCTCAAACACATGGTCTGCTGGCGTGCTGCTAAAGTCACTGTAGTCACACAGCATGCGGCGGCGTAAGTAGTCAACAAATACAACACACACACACACACACACACATACATATATAGTTCTTGCCTTTCCCTTTAGTGGTAATGCATGGGACAAGTATAAAACAAAACCAAGTTCATAGGCAGCTACATTACCTCAAAAACTAGAGTCAGAATACTGTCATGTATGTGAACACACCCATGATTTCACTGTGGTCACACCACACACAGTATCTTCTGACAAAGTGCAGCTGAAATTTCACTTCTTTTTTTGGTGTCACTCTTCCATGAAGCTGTAAATGGTGATTCAACACACAAAAGTTGCCCAGTGCCCATTTTCTTCAAGCCCATCCATCAAAGTTTGTAACCCCTTGATTTGGTGTCTTACTTGTGTGCTTTATTTGCTATCACTTTGTCAGAGAGAGACTGTCAAGATGCATATGCTTGTGAGCACCTTGGTCTCTGAAACTCTACATTTATGAACAAAGTTTGACTTGAACCACCAGACAAAGGGACTGTGCTGGAAGGAAAGGATGTGCATCAGGTTAGGGTGACTGGAGGGTTAGGATTACAGTATCATTCCTGTAAACCTTTGCAACCTTTAGGGAGTAGGTCACGTTTCTGTTTTCTGTGGCTGAAACATTGCTAATGAATAACAGGTTTCCTGCTCAAGATGCTACAGAAAAGTTTGCTATTCTAAAGGGTGTGTGTGTGTGTGCATGCATGCTGTTGGTGCTGTTCAGGTCTGAGCAAGTGAAGACTCTAAAGATTTATTTGCTTTAAGCATTTTATATTAATTTGATCTTTCTTTAATCAGTTAATCTGAGAGACATGCTTCACTTGGAAACTTGAAATTAATTAGGGATTAATTAGAATTAAATGTTTTCTGAGGTCACTATTTGCTAGTGAATGTTTTATGTATTTCCATATTTATATTTTGCACCTCTCCAGCTGGCAGCAGGTAGTGTCCTTCCTGAGTGCTGGTGTGACTGAGCCTGCTAGCCTGATCAGTTGTATTGATCACACTGAACTGTGGAGAGGAGGACTGCTTATCAGAGAGAAGAAGGTAAGCGTCTTAATAAAAGTTGGCACAGTACAAAAGCGATTAGCAGATTTTTTTTTTTTTTCTTAACTAGGTGTAAAAGATTGACAGGAAGATGCAAACAAAAAGCAAACAGTTTGGACTTTCACCAAACATGCAGCAAGAGCATCCAAAGAGTTTTTTGCTGAGAGAACAATGTACTGGTTCCATACACAGGGAAGCAGATGTTTGTGACACAGCAAAACTCTGAGGACAGGGGCTTCTTATTCAAGAGAGACAAAAAAAGTTTTTTCAAAAAACACTTATACTGTGGGTCTGTGTATATGTGTGCCTGTGCACTGTGACAAAGCTGTTTGTTCATGACACAAAGGTTAAGACATAAAAACAGTGTATGTCGCTGACAGCTGTTAAAGGAAGAGCTGCTTGCCAGAAGAAGAAAGCAGATGGAAGCATGATTCTGTGTGAAACACCGCATGTTTACTTGCATGATTTTGTGTACATAAGCTTGTGTGTCTTTGTTGAAGCAAGTTTGAAGTAGGTTTATTGATCATTTAAAAGATGCAGTGAAGGAACAAGGAGTGTATGATGTCCTAGATTTTGAAAAGACTTCCAGTTGGCCGTAAAGTGTTACTTTAAGACATTAAATTTCGTTGTGTGTGCTTTTTTTCCCCCCAGGGCAAGTAGATGGCATGAGAAAAATTCATGCCCTAATGAATTTACCAGCTTGATTGCGGCTTTTTATTGTGTGCACTGTCCTCTATATGATGGAGCAACTAAGCTTCCGAAGAAATGTCTAAGGAAAAAATATTTCATCCATCCACCTACTATTTATGCCTGTTTGGCCCGGCTAGGGATGGGCGATATCGACTTAAATCTATATCATGTTCTGCGTAGACATGAGTTTAAATCATGCTCATACTGCCAGTTTGTGTCTTTGAACAAATCATTTAATCTGCATTGTCTGTCCACCCAGCTATAATTGGGACCTGCTATGGCTGGTAGAACTAACCTGTGACAGGCTGACATCCCATCCGAGGGGAGTTGTAGTCTCTCATCCACTTCATGCTACGGAATCTGGAGATAAGCACTAGTCCGGTGAGCCTTATGGCCTATACAGGACTTACTTACTTTTCTATACTGTGAACATTTCAATATGGCAACTAACTAATCCTGCCATTGGTCAGGGAACTGGGATCTGTGTCAGTATGCTTTAGCAGAGGCAAAGGGTACATGATTGAAATGTCACTTGTCCATCATAGAGCTACGATAGAAGAAATTATTTGAGAATTTTCTGCATGAGGTCACGTTAAGAGTTCGGCACTCAAGGTCACAGGTGAATTTTTTACTATTTTTGTTAGAAATTTAAAAACATAAAATTGCTATGTGGGGAAACTCATTGGGGAAACTCATGTTGCTAAATGAATTTTGATTAGTCAGTGGAAGTGAGCTAAGGGTGGTGGGAAATGACTTTCCCTTGTTGGCATTGCTCTCTTTGATGTGAGTTAACCTAGCCTGTCCCTGCTTATCCCAGATTTGTCTCCACCTCACTCCCAGAAGACTCGACAGCAATTGATTATTGGCAAAGAGAAATGTCATTCCTCTCTGTCTTTAAAGCATGCTATTGGAGTTATTGGCATGCAAGTCCAGTCCTGTTCTTGCCTTCATAGTAAAGAAAGGAGGACATACAAGGGTAAAACATTTAGATCAAATATATAACCACTTCACTAAGAATACTCAGTCTCTTTAACATCTTTAAAGGTATGAAGCAAGTCCTTTTACGTTTAGTTTTCAAAATGACTGTGTTCCCGCTGTGCACAGTGTCTTTTGACATCAAAGTGTGTTCTGTAGGCTGAAGACAGAGATGACAGCACTTGTTGTTGGCCCTCTGGAGATTGCTGCACGCATACTTGTACTAGTTTTCTCATTAAGGAGGAATGCTGGCAGTTGCAGTGTTTGGTGTTTCTAGACAGGATGGGCTAATTTTGTGCTGTTCTTCAATAGGTCCCAAGGAAGATTCAGCATTTTTTTTTTTTTTTTTTTTTTTTTTTTTTTTTTTTTACTGTAGTGTTTCCCCTTATGTCTCATACTGGTAGTTTGTGTCTCTGTGCTCATGCAGAGACATTATATACGGTTTTCTTATAATCCTAAACCTTAATTAGGTTATGTCTATTAATATCTTTCTGACATGTTACATCCCATTTTTTTATTTTTTATTATTAAAAATGCTATTTTTAAAGGTGCTATCAGGATCTTTTGGAAAGTCGCTACCGTCTGCCATCTTGAATACAGTGTCACATGGCAGTCATTCTCTATTGCCTCTTTATAAACATGGGGAGGAGCAATGGTTTTACAGGGTGGGACATGCATAGCTGGTCCAGCTGTGTAAACAGGGAACAGAAAAGCTCAGATTACAACACACAGAGGGAGCGTTGCTTAATTATCTGCATGAGACACCATTATGGCACTCTGTTTTAACATAAAAAATAGTTGTTAGCTGCTATATTAATGTTTAAGAATATTAAGATTAATGTTTATAGCATCTTTAAAGAATGTTAACTGGACAAAACCTCAGAATGATGCAGTAATTCCGGATGCAAACTAATATTTTGGTGATTGTCACAAACTTAATGTTAAAATGCAGTGCTTTGGTTTTTACAAAATCTACATTATTGACACGATGTAACTGATTTTTGAAAAGACATTAGGCAAACGGTCAGAAAATGTTGTGAAAGTGAAGCTAATCAAAATGACTTTTGTTCCTTCCATTGAAGTGAACACATACTGTATGAATCATGCACACAGGGATTGATGATATGACCAGTAATTTTAATAGCATTATGACAGTCCATATAGATTTAATACTTAGTGTTAGTGTGTTCATTTCTATTACAGTAAATTTTTATTATTTCTGATCTCCATATACATTAATGCACTTCTTTCATGGATAGGATTTTGCAGCATTTCTTGCACACAGCAACTTGGTGTGAGAGGTAGTATTTATAATTGTTATTCCAAGAGATATTTTACATTTCCATTTTTTTTTTTCTTCTGAAAAATAAGTGAATGAAAAATATTGCATTATCATCTTTGGCCACAAGACTGCACTATCTGCACATGTGACAAGCAGATCCTGTATACTGATCTGAGTGATATTATGATTCCCACTCCAGAGCCGAAGGTGGCAGTAATGCAATAGTATGCTGGATGCCAACCACCGTAAAACAAGAAGAAGCTCTGAATGAGAAGGACATGCTGTAGGGGTTGTAACAATGTACTGTCAACCATAATAACCAAATCTCCATCCTACTTATTACTCCACTTATTTACACTTTATGGTACAGCCAGAACAGCAATGAGGAGATCAGCTTAGGTAAGACTAACTATAATGTTTTCAAATGTATGAGTTTATATTCAGTGATGGGAGTTTTCCAGAATTTCCAAGAAATCTGGGTATTTACTTCCATGGCGAACGTTTCCGGGTTATTTTTGTTTTCCTGGCTGGTGTCGGATTTAGTCTGTGGTCTGATTTCATGATGTTCGTATTTGTAAAATTCTCTGACATGTCGCAGTGGATATTAAGTCTTACGTTTTCACATCCTGATCTGAGACTGAAGGATAAATGTAATGTGCCACCACTCCTCCACACAGCAGCCAATGAGAGACCCTGTTACAGATTTTACAGTGAACTCTGTGTTGTGTTGAAACTGCAAAGAAATGGATGGAAACATTGTTTTGCTGCAGGGAGACCATTTAAAGTTCATCAGAACAAATTCAAAAGGACTAAACCTCCAACCCAAGTTTTTTTTTTTTTTTTTAAATCAGCATTTATACAGAAAAGCTAACACTCCCCCTATTGCATTTATTGATCCTTTTATTTCAACCAGTAAAATGCATCATTTTTTGCTGAAATTGGAGCAACTTTAACTTTTGACCCCTGTGTAAACTGAAATTGACCTTTGTCACCATTTTTACAGTTTTTACCCCATAACTCCAGAACATTCCGTCATAGATAGTCCAAACTATACCTTTTGGAATTGTTATGATCAGACAAATAATGTGATATAGTTTTCAACATGATTGGAGCATTTTTAAAGTTTGACCTCTGTGTAATTCTTCATTGACCCCTACAGCTACCACCCTGGGATGGCTATCATACATTTTTGTGTAGGCCATGATACACTGAGGCTGGAGTCTAAGTGTCTAAGTGTCATTCTTTTCCCCTTAAGTGGTACCAATTAGGTCAAAATTCATGACTGGCTCATGGACTATATGTCTTTGATCTTATTATATCATGTTTTTGATGGACTTTGTTGTCAGTTGACGTTATGAAATTTATTTCACACAAATCAAAATCTTTCTTTGGGATGAATTGACTTCAGACTGTCTCCATGCAAACTGGATATAATATTTATTTATTGAGCTAGCCTGCTAAATCTGCATTTTATGATTTCTGCTGTTACATGGGCATGAAATATTCATGTTGAGGAAAATACGTTAAACATTCAACATGCTGCGAGAAGTCAAATATTGATGTGAAAAATGTTTTTGTCATTTTACGCAATATGTAAATTGTCAGCATCCCACAAATGCTGACGTCAGCACTGGACAGAAAAATCATTTATATTGTCGTCACTATAGTGTAGGAATTGTAGCTATACAACTAGCTAAACTATTGCTTGCAGAAATGAAGATGAGTCATAGTCATCATTTCACACAGACAGAATGAAAAGATATTCCCTCTGTGGCATTTACAGTACGCATGGCTGCAGATGCACAAAGCACGTCAATGAGCCTGCTTCCATGTGAATGGCAGGAAAATTACTTAATAAACACTTGTCAAAGTAATGGTCTACCCGTCAAAATAAGTCTAACCAACATTATGTCTTGAAGGACAACTCATAGTTCTTACAAAATCACATATTCAAACAAGCACAAACACAAAGTCAAATGTTTAGATAAATGTAGAGATAGAACAGTAACAGTCCAATGCAAATATGTGGTTTTATGAAATAGTAGTAACACTGTATTCTAATCCATGTGACAGACTGTGTATAATAGTTTTGTCATCTTGCCAATATGGGAAATAATGGTTTTTATGACTAAAATGAGCAAGAAAATGGGACTGAGAAATTAGCTCTCATTTAGTTTATTAATTGCACCAAATTGCATGTAATATTTCAAAAATATCTGGGGGAGGCCCCGAGACCCCACACTAGGTGCAGCAGCCCCAATGTCATGGAAAAAAAAAAAAAAAAATTTCTTTCTTTTTTTTAAGGGCCACAAATGGCCAAGTGGTTAGTGTGCATGGTTTCAGTGCAGAAGGTTCTCAGTTCTAACCCCACCCCTGCCACATTTCTCCATGTGATGTGGAGTTGCATCAGGAAGGGCATCCAGCATAAAACCTGTGCCAAAATCAACATGGAGATCCACTTTGGATTAAAAAAAAAAAAATTGTATCATTTTTACCTATATATTTTTTTTTAGGGATAATAGTGGATGGATGCATATATGTATAGGATTATCAAAAGCCGCATGCACAGATATGTTTTATGAAAAGTATAGTTAGTATGGTTGTACAATTGTAATCAATCATTCATTTAATTATAAACCAGTACTTATGATTGGATAGATAACATGAGTTGAACATATATTTGTGCCAGAATGATCAGTGGTGACCAAAGTTAAATAAAAAAAAAAAAAAAAGAAAATTTGAACAACAGATGAGAAAATTTTCACAGAATATCCCATAATTAACCATATCTGCAGCCAGTCTGCTCTGTGTCAGCCTGATCCCATCAGATCTCAGAAGCTAAGCAGTGTGGTGCCTGGTTAGTACTTGGATGGGAGACCTCTCTGGGAACACCAGGGGCTGTGTGGTTGTCCAGGTAAAACTGGAGTGCACCTGGCGTAAAACTTGTGCCAAATACCAATGCGGATCTGGCTGAATCCACTGTGGCGACCCCGAACAAACGGGAGCAGCTGATTGGACAACAACATCCCATAATTACCATATCCACTAGTTGTATGAATGGGGTGAAATATGCTATCTCTGGTAGTCTTGTTATCATTGTAACGTTGGTCTTAAATTTCATTCTGACTGGCATTAAAAAGTCTTAAAAATTCATACATTTATCTTGCCTTAAATTATAATAATCCTGATTTGAGGCAAATGTGCACATTTAGCTCAACAGACATTTTTATCTGTTCAGTGGTGACCAGAAGGTATTTATCATTAAGTTCTTTGTACCTCGTATAGTAACATTAATTAACCAGTTAGCTTCTGCTCGCTAACTTTTCCTGTTGCATGACACAGTAGTACCATGTGTCAAATATAAATGCACCTTACAGACAGTTGTATCTTAAATATGGCTTTTGCTCTTCATGGTGCATTTTTGGACAGATATGACTAATACTTTGGTGTGACATGTCATCTGGAAAATACAGTAATTATAAATTGAAAAGGAATACTACTGGCAGTTAATTGCTGGTTTGCTGGCCTCATTCTGACCATGTGCCATCAGTTTAATACATCTGTAAAGTGGAATTAATACTCCAGTCAACTGTAAAACTTTTTCTTGCTTGAACAAATGTTTTGTTCAACATAGCTCCTTTGGTTGTTGTATTTTGAGGCTGCTGAGGTAAGCACACAGCTTCTCCTTCAGTAAAGTGACCTTTTCTAAACTGCTGCCTTCAGAAGTGAGTGGGCTCAGGCAGCCAGTCAGTAAAAACTTCACAGTTGGAGAGCGGCAGAACAAAGGAAGATTCCCAAAGGAATGAAAACCTGTCTTCAAGCAAACATCACCATTTTACAGCTATGTAATACACAGCATAACGAAGATGTGTGTGCCTGTATGCATATGTATACGTGCACCGCAAACTGTACTGCCACGTGACGAACATTACTATTTTTTTTCTCTAACTTGAGAACAAATATTTCTTTGAATAGAGGGGTGTTTTATACATATACACTAATGTTCTAGAGTTTGGAAGCAGAGGATTGAATATATTTTTATTCTACATTAAAGTTCATATTGAATTGTATTTCATCAGCCCCGTTAATTTCATGGATAAGCATCCTGAGAGGACACTGTTTGAAACCTCGTCCTGGTCTTGATAAACCTCATAGGTTCCAGGAGGGTGTCTGTGGTGAACTGCGATGTTCTGCCATCATACCATGATCTTGTTCTAAGCAAGTCTGAATTATCAACATGTTCAAAAATTCCTTATCTTCCGTCATGGCCTTTGACATACTTATACTCAACAAAAATATAAACGCAACACTTTTGGTTTTGCTCCCATTTTGTATGAGATGAACTCAAAGATCTAAAACTTTTTCCACATACACAATATCACCATTTCCCTCAAATATTGTTCACAAACCAGTCTAAATCTGTGATAGTGAGCACTTCTCCTTTGCTGAGATAATCCATCCCACCTCACAGGTGTGCCATATCAAGATGCTGATTAGACACCATGATTGGTGCACAGGTGTGCCTTAGACTGTCCACAATAAAGGCCACTCTGAAAGTTGCAGTTTTGTTTTATTGGGGGGGATACCAGTCAGTATCTGGTGTGACCACCATTTGCCTCATGCAGTGCAACACATCTCCTTCGCATAGAGTTGATCAGGTTGTCAATTGTGGCCTGTGGAATGTTGGTCCACTCCTCTTCAGTGGCTGTGCGAAGTTGCTGGATATTGGCAGGAACTGGTACACGCTGTCGTATACGCCGGTCCAGAGCATCCCAAACATGCTCAATGGGTGACATGTCCGGTGAGTATGCCAGCCATGCAAGAACTGGGACATTTTCAGCTTCCAAGAATTGTGTACAGATCCTTGCAACATGGGGCCATGCATTATCCTGCTGCAACATGAGGTGATGTTCTTGGATGTATGGCACAACAATGGGCCTCAGGATCTCGTCACGGTATCTCTGTGCATTCAAAATGCCATCAATAAAATGCACCTGTGTTCTTCGTCCATAACAGACACCTGCCCATACCATAACCCCACCGCCACCATGGGCCACTCGATCCACAACATTGACATCAGAAAACCGCTCACCCACACGACGCCACACACGCTGTCTGCCATCTGCCCTGGACAGTGTGAACCGGGATTCATCCGTGAAGAGAACACCTCTCCAACGTGCCAAATGCCAGCAAATGTGAGCATTTGCCCACTCAAGTCGGTTACGACGACAAATTGGAGTCAGGTCGAGACCCCGATGAGGACGACGAGCATGCAGATGAGCTTCCCTGAGACGGTTTCTGACAGTTTGTGCAGAAATTCTTTGGTTATGCAAACCGATTGTTTCAGCAGCTGTCCGAGTGGCTGGTCTCAGACAATCTTGGAGGTGAACATGCTGGATGTAGAGGTCCTGGGCTGGTGTGGTTACACGTGGTCTGCGGTTGTGAGGCTGGTTGGATGTACTGCCAAATTCTCTGAAACGCCTTTGGAGACGGCTTATGGTAGAGAAATGAACATTCAATACACGAGCAACAGCTCTGGTTGACATTCCTGCTGTCAGCATGCCAATTGCACGCTCCCTCAAATCTTGCGACATCTGTGGCATTGTGCTGTGTGATAAAACTGCACCTTTCAGAGTGGCCATTTATTGTGGGTAGTCTAACGCACACCTGTGCACTAATCATGGTGTCTAATCAGCATCTTGATATGGCACACCTGTGAGGTGGGATGGATTATCTCAGCAAAGCAGAAGTGCCCACTATCACAGATTTAGACTGGTTTGTGAACAATATTTGAGGGAAATGGTGATATTGTGTATGTGGAAAAAGTTTTAGATCATTGAGTTCATCTCATACAAAATGGGAGCAAAACCAAAAGTGTTGCGTTTATATTTTTGTTGAGTGTATAATAATGTCTAGTATTTCTGTGGAGCTCATAACGAACTTTGGGACGAGGGTGTAGTGACCTGAGTCAGGATTTTCCATCAGTCCTTTGCACAATTTTATACTTACAATTAAGCTTAAATATTTATAATAATGTACCATTTCTGTGGAGCTTGTAATTCAATTCAATTCAATTTTATTTATATAGCGCCAAATCACAACAAACAGTTGCCCCAAGGCGCTTTATATTGTAAGGCAAGGCCATACAATAATTACGTAAAAACCCCAAAGGTCAAAACGACCCCCTGTGAGCAAGCACTTGGCGACAGTGGGAAGGAAAAAACTCCCTTTTAACAGGAAGAAACCTCCAGCAGAACCAGGCTCAGGGAGGGGCAGTCTTCTGCTGGGACTGGTTGGGGCTGAGGGAGAGAACCAGGAAAAAGACATGCTGTGGAGGGGAGCAGATATAGCACCTTCAACTGCACCACAGACTAAAACAGTTAAATGTGGTCTATTAAACATTAGGTCTCTCTCTTCTAAGTCCCTGTTAGTAAATGATATAATAATTGATCAACATATTGATTTATTCTGCCTTACAGAAACCTGGTTACAGCAGGATGAATATGTTAGTTTAAATGAGTCAACACCCCCGAGTCACACTAACTGCCAGAACGCTCGTAGCACTGGCCGAGGCGGAGGATTAGCAGCAATCTTCCATTCCAGCTTATTAATTAATCAAAAACCCAGACAGAGCTTTAATTCATTTGAAAGCTTGACTCTTAGTCTTGTCCATCCAAATTGGAAGTCCCAAAAACCAATTTTATTTGTTGTTATCTATCGTCCTCCTGGTCGTTACTGTGAGTTTCTCTGTGAATTTTCAGAACTTTTGTCTGACTTAGTGCTTAGCTCAGATAAGATAATTATAGTGGGCGATTTTAACATCCACACAGATGCTGAGAATGACAGCCTCAACACGGCATTTAATCTATTATTAGACTCAATTGGCTTTGCTCAAAATGTAAATGAGTCCACCCACCACTTTAATCATATCTTAGATCTTGTTCTGACTTATGGTATGGAAATTGAAGACTTAACAGTATTCCCTGAAAACTCCCTTCTGTCTGATCATTTCTTAATAACATTTACATTTACTCTGATGGGCTACCCAGCAGTGGGGAATAAGTTTCATTACACTAGAAGTCTTTCAGAAAGCACTGTAACTAGGTTTAAGGATACGTTTCCTTCTTTATGTTCCCTAATGCCATATACCAACACAGTGCAGAGTAGCTACCTAAACTCTGTAAGGGAGATAGAGTATCTCGTCAATAGTTTTACATCCTCATTGAAGACAACTTTGGATGCTGTAGCTCCTCTGAAAAAGAGAGCTTTAAATCAGAAGTGCCTGACTCCGTGGTATAACTCACAAACTCGCAGCTTAAAGCAGATAACCCGTAAGTTGGAGAGGAAATGGCGTCTCACTAATTTAGAAGATCTTCACTTAGCCTGGAAAAAGAGCCTGTTGCTCTATTAAAAAAAAGCCCTCCATAAAGCTAGGACATCTTACTACTCATCACTAATTGAAGAAAATAAGAACAACCCCAGGTTTCTTTTCAGCACTGTAGCCAGGCTGACAAAGAGTCAGAGCTCTATTGAGCCGAGTATTCTTTTAACTTTAACTAGTAATGACTTCATGACTTTCTTTGCTAATAAAATTTTAACTATTAGAGAAAAAATTGCTCATAACCATCCCAAAGACGTATCGTTATCTTTGGCTGCTTTCAGTGATGCCGGTATTTGGTTAGACTCTTTCTCTTAGATTGTTCTGTCTGAGTTATTTTCATTAGTTACTTCATCCAAACATCCAAACATGTCTGTTGGACCCCATTCCTACCAGGCTGCTCAAGGAAGCCCTAGCATTATTTAATGCTTCGATCTTAAATATGATCAATCTATCTTTATTAGTTGGCTATGTACCACAAGCTTTTAAGGTGGCAGTAATTAAACCATTACTTAAAAAGCCATCACTTGACCCAGCTATCTTAGCTAATTATAGGCCAATCTCCAACCTTCCTTTTCTCTCAAAAATTCTTGAAAGGGTAGTTGTAAAACAGCTAACTGATCATCTGCAGAGGAATGGTCTATTTGAAGAGTTTCAGTCAGGTTTTAGAATTCATCATAGTACAGAAACAGCATTAGTGAAGGTTACAAATGATCTTCTTATGGCCTCAGACAGTGGACTCATCTCTGTGCTTGTTCTGTTAGACCTCAGTGCTGCTTTTGATACTGTTGACCATAAAATTTTATTACAGAGATTAGAGCATGCCATAGGTATTAAAGGCACTGCGCTGCGGTGGTTTGAATCATTTATCTAATAGATTACAATTTGTTCATGTAAATGGGGAATCTTCTTCACAGACTAAGGTTAATTATGGAGTTCCACAAGGTTCTGTGCTAGGACCAATTTTATTCACTTTATACATGCTTCCCTTAGGCAGTATTATTAGACGGCATTGCTTAAATTTTCATTGTTACGCAGATGATACCCAGCTTTATCTATCCATGAAGCCAGAGGACACACACCAATTAGCTAAACTGCAGGATTGTCTTACAGACATAAGGACATGGATGACCTCTAATTTCCTGCTTTTAAACTCAGATAAAACTGAAGTTGTTATACTTGGCCCCACAAATCTTAGAAACATGGTGTCTAACCAGATCCTTACTCTGGATGGCATTACCCTGACCTCTAGTAATACTGTGAGAAATCTTGGAGTCGTTTTTGATCAGGATATGTCATTCAAAGCGCATATTAAACAAATATGTAAGACTGCTTTTTTGCATTTATGCAATATCTCTAAAATTAGAAAGGTCTTGTCTCAGAGTGATGCTGAAAAACTAATTCATGCATTTATTTATTCATTGGCTTCCTGTTAATTCTAGAATAGAATTTAAAATTCTTCTTCTTACTTATAAGGTTTTGAATAATCAGGTCCCTTCTTATCTTAGGGACCTCATAGTACCATATCACTCCAATAGAGCGCTTCGCTCTCAGACTGCAGGCTTACTTGTAGTTCCTAGGGTTTGTAAGAGTAGAATGGGAGGCAGAGCCTTCAGCTTTCAGGCTCCTCTCCTGTGGAACCAGCTCCCAATTCGGATCAAGGAGACAGACACCCTCTCTACTTTTAAGATTAGGCTTAAAACTTTCCTTTTTGCTAAAGCTTATAGTTAGGGCTGGATCAGGTGACCCTGAACCATCCCTTAGTTATGCTGCTATAGACTTAGACTGTGTGTATGTGTGTAATGTTGTGTGTATGTATATGCACTCACCGCCCACTTTATTAGGTTCACTTGTCCAATTGATTAACACAGATAGCTAGTCAACCAGTCACTTGGCAACAACTCAGTGCATTTAGGGGTGGTGAAGACGACTTGCTGAAGCTCAAAGCGAGCATCAGAATGGGGAAGAAAGGGGATTTAAGTGACTTTGAATGTGGCTTGGTTGTTGGTGTGAGATGCACTGGTCTGAGTATTTCAGAAACTGCTGATCTACTGGGATTTTCACGCACAAGCATCTCTAGGGTTTGCAGAGAATGACAGATGTGTGGATGAAAATGCCTTTTTGATGTCAAAGGAGAATGGGCAGATTGGCTGAATGGGTGACTGTGTGATGCTGTTATGTCAGTATGGATCAACATCTCTGAGGTGTGTTTCCAACAGCTTGTTGAATCTGTGCCACAAATAATTAAGTAGTTCTGAATGCAAAACACGGTCCAACCTGGTACTAGCAAGGCGTACCTAATAAAGTGGGTGGTGTGTGTGTGTACACACATATATACAAAAATAATAAACCATGATGTTGTTCCATCAAAAATCTTAAATAATGAGGGTTTTGTTTGAACACTTAATTTTGTAGTCATTAAGACTTTACTGTTATTTTAATGTGTGACTGTGGTTGAAAGAAGGTCAAAGTCTGGTGTTACCAAGGTTTTGAACAGGTTCATGCGTGGTTTTGTTATATGTGCTATCAAATCATTTCAAGTAGCACAATTTCAAGAAAATTATGTGTGATTGTGTGGATTGCTGGTAGGTAAATTTTCTCTCTGTGTCTGCATGCACACACGTGCACGTGTGTGTATGCAGTGTGTGTGAGACTAAGCTTCTTTCTCATATGTTATGTTTCAGCTCATTTCAAGTGTTTGAGGGAAATTATGTGTGATTGTACCAGAACCATAAGAGCGGTTGTTGCTATGTAATTTATTTTTTGTCTCCACTGTGTGTTTGTGCATCTGCCTCAGTATGCATCAGAGCTATGTTTCGATGGCTTTTCTCTGCGCTCTCGAGTGAAACAGAAATCCGGGCTGAGTCTCCTGCAAGCTCCTGATATGAGGCCAGACCACAAATTACACTCTGAGGTGAGACCTTCAGAACCTTTAACACTCTGGTCATGAAATGTCCTCATTAATTTTAAACACTCTACCAAACCACATGAAAACATAGACAGCCTCAGCTTGACTCTGTTATATGTAATAGTTCACACAGAAAGTTGGTATTTTTCTTGTGTTTTTGCCTTACCTGCTTCTCACGCTATGAGTACAACTCTAAATAGAGGAACCAGGGGTGAACATGGCACAAAATGCTCTCTAAGGACAATAGTAATGTTTCCTGTCTGAATTGTTTTATATTGTGGTGGCAGTGTGGTGTGTCTTTACAGAAACACTGTGCTTAGTTGAAATAGTGGTTTTAGTCCTTGAGTAATCAACATTATTTGGAAATGTTTCCAAAGTTACCAAGTAGGAAGTCCAATTGTTTTCTTAGTTGGAGACTGGAAATAAGAGTTCCCAGTTGCCTTCATATGAAGTATACAACCCCTGGCGAAAATTATGGAATCCCCGGCCTCGGAGGATGTTCATTCAGTTGTTTAATTTTGTAGAAAAAAAGCAGATCACAGACATGACACAAAACTAAAGTCATTTCAAATGGCAACTATCTGGCTTTAAGAAACACTATAAGAAATCAGGGAAAAAAATTGTGGCAGTCAGTAACGGTTACTTTTTTAGACCAAGCAGAGGGAAAAAATATAGACTCACTCAATTCTGAGGAATAAATTATGGAATCACCCTGTACATTTTCATCCCCAAAACTAACACCTGCATCAAATCAGATCTGCTCGTTAGTCTGCATCTAAAAAGGAGTGATCACACCTTGGAGAGCTGTTGCACCAAGTGGACTGACATGAATCATGGCTCCAACACGAGAGATGTCAATTGAAACAAAGGAGACGATCATCAAACTCTTAAAAGATGGTAAATCATCACGCAATATTGCAAAAGATGTTGGTTGTTCACAGTCAGCTGTGTCTAAACTCTGGACCAAATACAAACAACATGGGAAGGTTGTTAAAGGCAAACATACTGGTAGACCAAGGAGACATCAAAGCGTCAAGACAGAAAACTTAAAGCAATATGTCTCAAAAATCGAAAATGCACAACAAAACAAATGAGGAACAAATGGGAGGAAACTGTAGTCAACGTCTGTGACCGAACTGTAAGAAACCACCTAAAGGAAATGGGATTTACATACAGAAAAGCTAAACGAAAGGCATCATTAACACCTAAACAGAAAAAAACAAGGTTACGATGGGCTAAGGAAAAGCAATCATGGACTGTGGATGACTGGATGAAAGTCATATTCAGCGATGAATCTGCATTGGGCAAGGTGATGATGCTGGAACTTTTGTTTGGTGCCGTTCCAATGAGATTTATAAAGATGACTGTCTGAAGAGAACATGTACATTTCCACAGTCATTGATGATATGGGGCTGCATGTCAGGTAAAGGCACTGGGGAGATGGCCGTCATTATGTCATCAATAAATGCACAAGTTGACTTTGATATTTTGGACACTTTTCTTATCCCATCAATTAAAAGGATGTTTGGGAATGATGAAATCATTTTTCAAGATGATAATGCATCTTGCCATAGAGCAAAAACTGTGAAAACATTCCTTGCAAAAAGACACATAGGGTCAATGTCATGGCCTGCAAATAGTCCGGATCTTAATCCAGTTGAAAATCTTTGGTGGAAGTTGAAGAAAATGGTCCATGACAAGGCGCCAACCTGCAAAGCTGATCTGGCAACAGCAATCAGAGAAAGTTGGAGCCAGATTGATGAAGAGTACTGTATGTCACTCATTAAGTCCATGCCTCAGACTGCAAGCTGTTATAAAAGCCAGAGGTGGTGCAACAAAATACTAGTGATGTGTTGGAGCGTTCTTTGGTTTTTCGTGATTCCATAATTTTTTCCTCAGAATTGAGTGATTCCATATTTTTTTCCCTCTGCTTGGTCTAAAAAAGTAACCGTTACTGACTGCCACAATTTTTTTTTTCCTGATTTCTTATAGTGTTTGTTAAAGCCAGAAAGTTGCCATTTGAAATGACTTTAGTTTTGTCATGTCTGTGATCTGCTTTTTTTCTACAGAATTAAACAAGTGAATGAACATCCTCCGAGGCCGGTGATTCCATAATTTTTGCCAGGGGTTGTAAGCACTGATTTTTGCCAGAGTGCTTTAAGATGGGAACATGACTATTACGTAATAAAATCATTGGCATTTATTTATTTGCCTCTCTGTTAACAGGATTACATCAAAACTACTACACAGATTTTGATGAAATTTTAACCACAGATGGATATTAGGGCATGGAAGACTCCATTCGCTGCTTTGCAGTTGTGAATCTCACGCTGTCTCACGCGAGAGGTCAGTTTCAGCAGAGTTCCGGTGTCAGGAGCTCAGCACTTACAGTGTAAACACACCTCGTAAAGTATGGACAATTAAGACAGTATCGGGGCACAGCAGGGGCACAGCAGAGGTCCATCACAGGTGCTATACCTTGTCCAGATAACCCTCTCAACTTGGGAGAATGTGTCATCATCATAATCACCTGTGAACTCGCTAAATCAACGCCATCCACATCCTTGCCTTGCCATTGTTTACATGCGCTGTGAAACGGTGGAACTCTGCTGGCCCATGGTGCATTCTGGGAAGTGCAGGGGGCCAACAGGGGGATTATGGGAAACTCTGAAGTGCCGAATTCAATTTTGGAGCTGATCCAGATCTGGATTCTGGATCAAGATTTCACTTTATATGGGCTTTAGAGGTTTACGTAAAAAAAAAAAGACTTCTCCGATTTTCACCAAATTTGCACCACAGATAGATATTAGGGCATGGAAGACTCCTCTGAATTTTGGAGGTGATCCAAATCCGGCTCCAGGTAAAGTCCTCGTCACCCCTTGGCGGATGTCAGAAATCTCAGATTGCTCTTGTTGTCACTTAATGTTGTTTATTATTTATTTATTTTTTAATTCTTTTTTTTTTGTGGGAGGGGGGAGTGTTTAATTTTTGTAGTTTGAAAAAAGTCTGTTACAGCAAATAACCTGATTTGTCTGCACGTATGAACTACATCGTGACTCTGTGTGACAGCTGATCGGCGCACAGCCCTGCTTCCCAATGATTTCTGTCAGCTAGAAGGAGGCAAGTTCAAAGGGGTCATTTTCTGGTTTCTCTTTAATCACACTGAGAAACCTGTGAGAGCAGAGTAATTAGTCAAATAAATCAAACCTATTTGTGCCGTTGAACTTTTGTACTTACAATGACCGCCAGAGCACAGCATTAGAATATAGATTTAACATCTCATCAAGGAAAAGCACTGCTGAAAGTTTGAACTTTGGGACTAGGTTGTAGTGACAGCTAACTTCCTGAGCCATGATTTTCCATCAGTCCTTTGCACAATTTTATACTTTAAATTAAGCTTAAATTGGTTCAGCAGAAGACCTTCATCATTATAACCCACAGCTAACTGTTGCAGAATATCATAGTTCTAATGTGGCCACGTGTCTTTTTCTGTGCAGACTCTGAATATGTGCACATGAATGTGTTTGTGTGTATTTGGATACAGTGTAAAATCTGTGCAGTGTTGTGTGTATGAGATGAGGTCTTTTTTTTATCAGTGTTTTGTAATGTGTGCACGTAGGTAGATTAATAACCACAACAACAACAACAAAAAAAACACACACACAGGGGTTTTGCCTGAGAAATTATCATCTTCGCTGAAGTCTGAAGCACACAAACCTGCATTATTATCATTATTTATTTTTAAAGTACTGATAGCATTAGTATTAAAGACAGTTAAAAATGTGTTTGACATATAGTTGGTATCAATCATTGTCTCTTCAGACAATGATATAAATTGTTCTAACAGGGTTTTGCTTATTTAATTAAAGTTTCATATTTATGCTGTGTGTGTGTGTGTCTGTCTATGGAAAGACAGCATATGGATTTGTGTGATCTCATCAGGTCCCAATGCAGAGGAGCAGATGGTTGCGATTCTTCTTCTTTTGGCACACAGTTAAAACAAACAAAACTATCACATCTCCACACCACTGGGATACCTGAATATAATGCTTCACACACACTCACTGTCTACACCCCAAGATAATAAGTTGTAGATGTCCTGAATATCAGATGCATCTACACTCTCAGTGGGAAGAGAGGCCATGCTGTGTTCAAGCACCAAACTGAGGGTCTCTTTGACGTTGTTATATTTATGAAATCTGTGCCATGTTAGGAATAATCTCCAGGCTTATTTCTTGAAAAATGTATATTTCTTCGGCGGGCCTGAAAGCCAAGTTTTAGTCTAATAAAGCCAAGTACAGAGGATCTGCTTCCAACCAAAACTATCAAAACCAAAGTACAACCTCAAATCAGAAAAGGATAGGATGGAAAATGTAAAACAAAATGATGCAGTGATTATTCAATTTACTTTCTTTTATTTAATTGCAGACACTATGAACTCAAGATATTTCATGTTTTGTGTGGTCATCTTCATTTCATTTGTTAATATTTCTTGTTCTTGTATTAAGGCCTGCAACACATTCCAAAAAAGCTGGGATGTTCAAGCTTTTGCCACTTTGTAATGTTGCCATTCCTTCTCACAACACTTTAAAGATGTTTTGACATTGAGGATACCAAGCTGTGAAGCATTGCAGATGTGATTTTGAATGAATGAATGAATGAATGAATGAAATTTATTTCAGCATCAACACAGTACAGACACAACATATCAAAACAAAAACCAAAACCAAAATTTGCACTGTGTGTCTGAAAAGGGGTGGGAAGAAGCAAAGCTTATAAGTTACCCACCCCTATACCAAAAATCCAGTCCAACACATTTTACACTTATACTCCAAAAAAAATAAAAAAATAAATAGGACTCATAAATACATATCCATTTTTGCTCACACTCCTATATATACATACATTCCCCACAGATACATACCATACATTAACACATTTATACATCATATTTATACATTAAATTCAATTTCCTTTTCCAATATATCCAGAAATTAATAGGTTTTTATAACGTTTCTTAAAACAAACTAAAGAACTACATAATCTAATTTCAACAGGACATTTATTCCAAATCTTCACCCCCTTAACTGAAACACAAAAACCCTTTATATTAGTGCGTACGGGAGGCCTCTTAAATACAGCACATCCTCGTAAACTATATCCAGAATCACTTATCTTGAACAGGTTCTGTACATAAAGTGGTAAGGCTCGATTATTTGCTTTGTACAAAGTTTGTATTGTGATATAATCCACTAAATCTCTAAATTTCAATAAATTTAAAATCATAAACAAAGAATGCGTTGACTCAAGATAATGTTTGTTACAAATAATTCTAATGGCATGTTTTTGTAAGAGAAATACTTGATTGGTATTTGATTTATAAGTGTTACCCCAAGACTCCACACAATATGTCATATATGATACTACTAAAGAATGATATAAAGTGAGTAATCCTTCCTGTAACAGTGTGTCCTTGACCCTGTACATGATGGCGATAGATTTGACATTTTCAATTTTATATAATTTATATGCGGTTTCCAGCTGAGTTTTTCAGTCACTGTCTCTATTTCCATATTGTTAATGGTTACATTTTTACATTTAGGTACAAATTTATTTCCAAATATAATACATTTAGTTTTTCCAAGGTGAAGTGACAATTTATTAGCGTTAAACCAAGCCTTGAATTTATCCAATTCATTTTCCACAGTATCCAAAAGCTGTTCAAGATTATCACCACTACAAAACACAGTTGTGTCATCTGCAAAAAGGACACACCTCAGTACTCTTGACACCCAACTTATATCATTTATATATAGTATAAATAACAGGGGTCCTAACACCGAACCCTGGGGCACCCCACACATAATTTCCCGAAGTCCAGAATCAATGTTATTATAATGAACATACTGAAACCGACCATGTAAATAACTATTTATCCAATCATATGCTAATCCTCTAATTCCGTATTTCTGTAATTTGGTTAATAATATTTCATGGTTAACAGAATCAAACGCTTTCTGTAAATCAAAAAAAATACCTACTGTATATTGCTTATTATCTACTGTAGTCGCTATATTTTCGATAAAATCCATCAATGCATGTGATGTAGATCTAGATTTTCTAAATCCATACTGTTCTTCACAAAGTATCTCATGCTTTTGCAAGTAATTATTCAATCTTTTTACAAAATTTTTTCTAGTATTTTCGAAAATTGTGGTAAAAGTGAAATAGGTCTGTAATTGGAAAAAGTGTGTTTGTCCCCGGTTTTAAACGTAGGTATTACTTTTGCTATCTTCATCTGAGAAGGAAATTTACCAGAACTTAATGATATATTACAAATATAGCTGAAAGGTTTCGCTATACAATCAATAATTTTTTTCAGAAAAGCCATATCAAAATTATTAAAATCCTTTGTTTTCTTACTTTTGGAATTATGCACCAGATCAATTATCTCTTCTTCATTGGTTGCACCAACAAACATTGACACAGATTTATTAAATGTTATCTTATTTTCAAAAAAATTTGTGCTCGTTGAGTCGATATTACTAGCTAGTTTTTTCCCCACATTGACAAAAAATTCGTTAAAATGGTCAGCAATAGGCTCATTGTCTTCAATCACAGTATTATTCAAGAGAAAAAAAGAAGGATAATCTCTAACATTTTTACTCTTTTTTATTATTTCATTTAAAATGTTCCATGTATTTTTTATATTATTCTTGTTTTTAACGAGTAGCTCGCTATAGTATTTTTTACTTACTAAATCTCATAATATAAATTAGTTTATTCTTATAAATTTTATATTTACTTTCAGCTTCCTTTGTTCTTAATTTTATAAATTGTTTATACAATAAATTCTTCTTTTTACATGCTCTCTGAAGTCCCTTAGTTATCCATGGTTTATTGCCGTATCGATTAGTGTATATTTTGTCAACAAGAGGACAATGTTTATCATATAACTTAGAAATAGAGGAAATTAAACCATCATAGGATACATCAACATCATCAACATAAACTTCATTCCAATTCTGACGTAGTAAATCCTCCCTTAAATTGTCAATGGCTATTGGTGTTACTTTTCTACTCAACCTATTAAAATCCTTTCGAAACACTCGACCATGTAATGCAACAACAGTGAATACTGGCAGGTGATCCGTAATATCACTTACCAGTAGTCCCGCACTGAGCTTACCGGATATAACATTTGTTAGAATATTATCAATAAGGGTTGTTGAGTTCGAAGTTATTCTGCTTGGATGAATAATAGTCGGGAATAACCCCATACAATATATGGAATTTATAAATTAAGTAGTTTGTGGATGATTGTGAGGATTTAGAAAATCAATATTAAAATCACCACAGATAAATAAATATGCATTCTTATTAATTTTGTTGTACATTCCCATAATTATTTGTTCAAAGGTATCAATATTTGCTCCAGGAGCTCTGTATATGCAACTAACAACCGTATTATTTGAATTTATAGATGTAATTTTGACCGTAACACATTCCATGATATTATCAACTGTAAAAGACATATTATTAACTAGTTTACAATTATAATCAGACCTTACATATAATGCCACGCCCCCGCCTCTTCTCATCTGTCTATTAACCAGAAACAATTGATAACCATCCAGTTGTACTAAATCTTGACTGACCTCAGATAACCATGTTTCTGATATTGCAATCACTGAAAAACTTTTTTTTAGATGTTATCAAACAATCATTTATACTTGAAAAATTCCGGGAGAGACTTCTACTATTAAAATGTATTATTGAAAAATCTCCATCATTGATTATGTAATCATTGAATTGTTCTTCCGTAAAATAATTACAATGTCTCTCAATATTGTCACTAAAAAAAGAATCTGGGTCAGATTCCAATCCAAATGGCGAGAGGTAGAATGACTATGATTAAATGTTTCCAGGCAGAGCTCCTTGGCAGAAATAAACTGATTATTGACCATGATTATTTTACTTTATGCAGATTTTCCTCCATCGTCACAATCATCCAATACATTTCTTTATCAAGTATTATTTCACAACTTACATCAATTAAACTCACTAAGGTCATGTTCATCTTTAATCCATAAGGTTTTCGCTTCTTCAGGTGTTCCATTTAATTTAATGTAAACTTTACAATTAAATGTCCATGTGGCCTGTATCTTATTTTGTTTTCTTAAAAGTCGTGCCTGTCTTGCTAAGTCTGAGTTCTTTCTGGTCAAGTATTCATTAATGTATACATTTGTTCCTCTTAAATTCTTTGCTTGTTTTAGAATTGCAATCTTCTGTTTCCTGCTTGTAAGCCTCAGTAATATAACTCTAGATTGTTTTTTTCCTCTCCGCGGTAAAAGGTGACTACTTTCAACATCATTGGAATTTATTACAATTCCTTTGTCCTTCAAAAATGAAATCACCTGTTCCTCCACAGAGAGGTTATCCATTTCAGATGGCTCCCAATTCTTCCTACAAATACATCTTAAGGTGTGTAACAGCATGGAGTCATCCTTGGTTTTTTTTTTTTCTCAAAAATTCTCCTCACATTTTCTATTGGGGATAGATGAGGACTGCAGTCAGGCCAGTTCAATATCCATGGTTGGGGCTGGGGGTGCCCCAACCCTACACTGAGTTTAGCTACAGTACTGGTCAAATGTTTGGACACACTTACTCTTTCAGTTGAACAGGAAAGTGTGTCCAAATGCTTGACTGGTACTGTATATTGGATATTTTTTCCATGACAAAAGGGTATGTGATTTAACTATTATGTACATGAAGTGTGTTTGTGGATTTAGCGAAAGCTTATGACAGGGTGCCAAGAGAGTTGTGGTATTGCATGAGGAATTCTGGAGTGGCAGAGAAGTATGTAGGGCAGGGGTAGGCAACCTGTTCCAGAAAGAGCCATGAGGGTGCAGGTTTTCTTTGCAGCCACTGACTCCACCAGGTGATTTTACTGATTAATATCACTTTGAGCAGATGGAATCAGTTAATCAGTGAAATCACCTGGTGGAGTCAGTGGCTGCAAAGAAAACCTGCACCCTCATGGCTCTTTCTGGAACAGGTTGCCTACCCCTGATGTAGGGGGTAGTGCAGGAGGTGTACAAGGACAGTGTGACAGTGGTGAGATGCATAGTAGGAATGACAGACTCATTCTAGGTGGAGGTGGGATTACACCAAGGATCAGCTCTGAGTCCTTTCTTGTTTGCAGTGGTGATGACAGGTTAACTGATGAGATCAGACAGAACTCTCTATGGGCTATGATGTTTGCAGATGACATTGTGATCTGCAGTGAGGTTAGACAGCAGGTTGAGTCCAGCCTGGAAAGGTGGAGATATGCCCTGGAGAGAAGGGGAATGAAAGTCAGTAAGAGCACAGCTGAGTACATGTGAATGAGAGGGAGCCTAGTGGTGAAAGTAGATGAGTTTAAATACTTCAGGTCAACTGTTCAAAGTAATGGAGAGTGTGGTAGAGAGGTGAAGAAGAGAGTGCAGACAGGGTGGAGTGGATGAAGACAGGTGGCAGGAGTGATCTGTGGCTGAAGAATATCAGCAAGAGAGAAGGGGAAGTCTACAAGACAGTAGTGAGATCAGCTGCATTGTACGGCTTAGAGAGAGTGGCACTAACAAAAAGACAGGAGGCAGAGCTGTAGGTGGCAGAAAATATCAGAGGGACAACTCAGGTGGGACGGTTTGGAGACAAAGTCAGAGAAGAGAAATTGAGAAGGGTTGGACATGTGCAGAGGAGGGACCCAGGGTATATAGGGAGAAAGATGAGGATGGAGCCACCAGGCAGGAGGAAAAGAGGGAGGCCAAAGAGGAGGTTTATGGATGTGCTAAGGGAGGACATGCAAGTGATTGGTGTGACAGAGGAAGATACAGAGGACAGAGTGAGATGGAAACGATTGATCTGCTGTGGTGACCCCTAACGGGAGCAGCTGAGGGAAGAAGTACATGAGGTACATTTTTTTTTTTCTCTAATCTATTCTACTTTTTAAATTTATTTATTTATTATCATTATTTTAGATATACCTTAATATACACTTGTAGAGTTCTACCTTAGAATTGGAATGTATTATAGAAGACATACCTGAATTTTCATGAAGTGAATACCAATGGTGCTGCAATTAATTGCGGGTGGTGACACGGGCATCCCAATGAAGGGAAGCAGGAGGCCAAGCAATCTTTAGGTTGCCTGCCCTCCAACATGCCCAAGCCCCATCCGCAACCCAAGATGTCTAAAATGCCTGCCGGCTGGGAAAATGCCAGGGCTCAATGTGACACTGACTTGGATATTATTAATTTGCTTGTAACAAGCTCATTGCATAAGTAGAACAAGTATAGACATTTGAAATGTATATATTTTTAAGGTAATAAATGACATGTGCTAGACCAAGATGAATCAGGTTGTTTTTCTCCTTGAGTTTAGTTTACCGTAATTGTGATTATAATAAACATCTGAATGTACTTTCTTTGTACTGCCATTCTTATTGCCCCACATACAAATTTGTTGAGATGATTTGCCAAAATATTGTTTAACAGATGCTATTGGAAGTCCACAGTCCATATTTGGAACCATGAATGGGACCATTACATTTGACACCATTGAACTAATTTGTTTTCAGGTTCTTGCTCAACAGTGCTTCAGTTTTGTATATCTTAGATATCTTTCTGTATCTTCACCTTTAACTGAACTGCTTTAGCTGATGATCTGACATACAAAGCTGTTTGCAGACCAGCTGCTTTGTTTAAAACGTGTTTCAGTGTCCTTATCCCAACTTTACTTTTAATTTTTTTCCACTCTCTCCATTCCCTATGATCTGTCTGTAATTTGCAGGTCTTCCATTACTACAGACCAGTTTTAGATTTGGTTCATTTGGTTACTCTCTCAGACCTGCCCAGCTATGTGATGTCCAACACCCATTTTGAACTGTATCCTCTTCTGTGACATGCGTGTGCGCATACACTCTGAAAGGGAACAAAACTGTCTATTTCAATCAGATTTAAATGACATTACTCAAACAAGTATTTCCTTTACTGTTTGTTTGTATTTTTGTTTTTAATCCCATGTATAAAGATTGACATGCAAACTATAATAACTCAAAGTAATGGAGACTGTGGTAGAGAGGTAGGGAAGAGAGTGCTGGCAAGGTGGAGTGAGTGTAGAGGAGTGACGGGGTGATTTTATTTATTTATTGTTTAATAGAAAAGTATGTGCAAGATTGAAAAGGAACATTTATAAGACCGTAGTGTGACGAGCTATGTTGTATGGCTTGAAGGTGGCAGCGCGATTTATAAAAAAAAAAAAATCCCTTGAGCTAGAGGTGGCAGAGCTAAAGAAGCTGTGATTTCCTTTAACATATGAAGGAGGATGGACAGGTTTAGGAATGAGCGTATCATGTGCATGTGCAGAGGAGGATTGTGGAATATGTTGGGAGGAGGAGGATGCTGAGGCTGAAGCAGTCTGGCCAAAGGAGAAGAGGGAGACAAAAGGGGAGGTTTATGGAATTGTTGAGGGAGGTTGTGCAGGACAGCCAATACAATGTTCTTACTTGTTATACAAGTATATACACATTCATTAATTCTGCCAATTTTCTGGATCTGAGTTGCGGTGGTAATGGACTAATCTATAAACAGTATCTAGATTTGATATGTTACTATTTTCAGTTGAAATTTGTAGGAGGCAGGTTATACAATTTCATGCAAGTTCACCGTTTTTGGGGTGGTGGATGGAATCTATGAATTTTCTAGCGATGAAATAACTGATCTTTTGATGGAGTAGTTAATATTGCATTTATCAAGCAAAAAGCAGAAATGTCAATTATTCTATCTTGTCAAACATGATTTGCTCTATTTTGTGTGGGTGTTTTTTTTTTTTTTTTTTTTTTTGTTAACCATTGAAAATGATTAAATGTTTAACCAAAGAAGTGTAAGTTGCCAATGAAAGTAATTCTTGATTGTTGTTGTACATGTTCCTCACATGTATTTATTTATTTGTTTGTTTGGATTTCTGCTGGTTGAACACTGTGTAGTTCCTTCACTGTTGTCTATTAGAGGCCTTTCTGGGAAGTCAGTGAAAGCTAAACTACTGCTGGATCAGCTGAAGTCTCTGCGTGGAAAGGTAAGTGCCCCAAAAAGACTCTGAGAAATTCAAATCCAGAAAGAAGATGACCCTAGAGGGTTTCCAATTAAATGAAACACAAAATTGAATTTACATATTTACTTGCATTGTAAATCCTTTTAATCCCTGCTAAAATGTAAATGGGGTTGATTAGAAGATTTGGTGAGATTTCTTCTAATAGGGTGTGTTTATGCATAAGTGATTTTGTGTGTAGGCTGATCTGTCGTATTCACTGTATATGTGGTTCATATGTATATCTGTAGGTTGCGGCGTTGTTCAGCCTGTCCTGTACAGTCACCCACGTGGCTCAGTCTGCAGCCAGCCAACTCAGCTCTCAGCACTGGAGAGAGTCTCTCGCAAAGAAACCAAAGTCTCTGTGCGGTAGTACATTGTGAAGTCCTTTTCATTATTTTGTTAAATCGATGGCCTTTTCACAGGAGTGTAGCTTCATCATAACAACCTTTGTGTGCAAATTAATAGTACAACTACTTCAATATAGATAACATAAGACTTCTTTGGAAAACAAACTGAGAAATGGAGCTGCATCGATATAGTCCTGCACATAAATAAACAAAAAAATAATGATTTAAAACTGATGTAATCTTAGAGATGTGGAAATTGGACTCTTGTTCCAATAAATAAGAAATGTAAAATAAGTAAAAGTAGAAAAAAATGTAAAAACCAAAATGTGTTTAGTTTAATATTTAGTGAAATAAATATAGTGTGAAACTCACAGTATGAAATGAACTCCTTTTGGCAATAACTGTTAATAAGTAAGTAAGTAAAGTGCCTTTATTGTCATTGTACATACATATTATAATGTATTATAATATAATATTGTATAGTACAGTATTTCCCACAGGATTTTGAGAGACTGGTGGGTAGAGCTCAGACCTTATGTGTGTGCGTGCGTTGGGAGATTTGTAACTATGAAGAACTTTGTACTTTTATCAACAACTTTGTGTTATAGTCCTTTAATAATCACATTGGTTTTATAGATAGTGTTGGCAGATACGAAAGGTTTTGGGATAATGGGACATGAAAGGTCATAGCATGCCAACCTTAGTTAAAAAGTAATGC
This sequence comes from Thalassophryne amazonica, assembly GCF_902500255.1. Classification (NCBI taxonomy): domain Eukaryota; kingdom Metazoa; phylum Chordata; class Actinopteri; order Batrachoidiformes; family Batrachoididae; genus Thalassophryne; species Thalassophryne amazonica. Next base: position 98,529,839 of record NC_047109.1, read on the forward strand.
ATCTAACAAAGTAATGAAGTATATGTGTTAAACTGATTGAGAGAGCTGACTGACTGGGAGTGAGAGACACTTTAGGGCCCCTTCACACATAACACAACATTGGGCGAAAGATGCAGAAACCTGAAGAAGATCTGCAAACAAAATATGAAATGGGGAATCACAAAACATTCCACCACTTGTGTTGCACTTAAACAATTTTCACAAGCAGCTCAAATATGGTCGCCTGCTCTCTACTCTCGTGCTGGGAGCGTGAATAGCCCCGCCTTTTCTAAGTGGCCAGCAAGCAGTGTTGAATGTTCATGTGTGACACCTGGAATTTGCCCGGCACCTGCCGAGAGAGGACTCGAGCGGGCACTCGCAGGGCACTCACTGTTGTTCGGCCACTGGTCTGTGCGAATGGGTGTAGCAGCAACTGCACAAGGCGTTTGCGGCGGCTCAGAATTTTCACGAGTGGCATTTGACTCGTGCTTTGCGCGCCATACTGCCTCAATCATATTATGTGTGAAGGGGCCCTTACTAAAGAAAAGGCACAAAACACAACATCTGAGATCTTGTATGAGAAGTGTAAAATGTTTTTGAGTCATTATGAAACTATAACAGGCTGAAAACTGTTACGTTTGTTTGTTTGTTGCTGTTAACACTTGTTTCTGCTGCTGCACCCTGTAGTGCCTGTCGTAGAGGTAAAAGGTGAGAGTGGCCACTACTTGCTGTTGATCCAGGGCTCTGACGACACGGGATCGGACACCTGCAAAGTTAGACTGTTGCACTCAGCCACTCAGATTAATGGAGCAGCTGCTATGGCAACAGTCTCTGCATTGCTGATGGGGAAGTCGCTCTCATTGCCAGGTATGTTATGTTTGAAAGTTTAAACTGGGTTTTTTGTGGAATGTTCAGCATGTGAGTGTTTGCTGCACTTAATTAAAACAGTCACTACTGCTTTTGGATGATGACTGAACAAAAAATATCAACAGTAACACAAACATCTGCCACGATGTTGCCTATTGGAACTCGAAAAACCTCTCTGCTGTTCTTCCCACATCTTTTCTTCTATCTGCCAGCCTCCATTCTGAGCAAGCATGTAGAGAAAGCAAGATTGAGAATGAATGCTACTGCATTCATTCATTCTGTTTGGATTACTGCAATGCACTTTATTTCAGTGTTAACCAGGCTTCCCTGGCACGCTTGCAGTTGGTCCAAAACGCTGCTGCTTGCTTTTTACAGGCATTAGAAAACATGAACACATCACCCCGATCCTCGCTTCTCTTCACTGGCTTCCAGTCCATTTTAGAATACATTTTCTAATTTTATTGTTTGTTTTTAAAGCACTAATCGGATCAGCTCCACAATATATTTCAGATCCCTTATGGTGCGTTTACACATGAGTAAGACGCGTTACGAATGTCATTTTTCTGTCATTCGTGTACATTCCTGACATTCTTAATGTGACTTAACGCATCTCAATAGGTTTCTTAATAGTGCATGTTGGTGCTTGATATTCTTGATATTCGTGGAGCATGTTTTTGCCTGTCAAAAAATCTTCCACGAATGTCACACACCACCCTCATTTCGTCTCACGTCGTGGAGGTCACAACTGAGCGTGTTGATTCGTCTTGATGAGTATTGATCCTTAGTAAAACGTGACAGCATTCGTAGTGGTTCCTGTGATGGTTATTGGAGCCCAAACTGTCACGCGTTATTACGAAGTGACCCGAAAACTGTCAGGTTTTGACACGACTTGTAACGCTGCGTCACATTTCACTGCGCGCACGACGAATCAGTTTTCTGTCATGTGCGCACAATTAAACTCGGCTCCACAGCGTTCAGTTTGATGCAGGATGCCGAAAAGGAACAGTGACGCGAAGTCAGCCAAGTGTCATTCCACAGTTCCTGCTGAAGCTCCTCAGGACGCTCCTGCAGGTGTTCCACCGGCTGTTATTGAGCGGGAGAACGAGTCTGAGCCAGAGGAACCAGAGGAGCCTCACGTGCAGCCAGACATCTCTGCACCTCCTCCAGTCCGGCGGAGGAAGAAGCGTGGGCACAATTAAACCCTGCTGCACCACATTCAGTTTGATTGCTGACACCAAGTCTGCTAAAAGTCTCATTTCAATGCTCTTCAGTGTGCTCCTGCAGGTGTTCCACCTGCTGCATGTGCCTGATGTTTGGAAAAACGCGCATGCCGCATGAAGCCACACATCTGGCTCTGTCCGTCTCCTCCTCCTCTCTGCACCACTCCATGGCTCAGAGCCCAACTACGCATGCAGTCACAAAGTTCTGAAAAACTGGAGCGATCTGGATGAATATGGGTGTGTGTGTGGAGACAATTCACCTCGTTCACAACATGACAGAACTTGATGTGCTGTTACGCGCAATAGCGCGCAACAACGCGGAACACTATTCTTGACCGTGCGTAATGGTTCCTGATAATTCTCCAGCAACACGTGCCATTAATCGTAACATGTGGTAATAGGTTGCAGCAGTTCCTGAGGACACCTGACGCCTCTGCCCCGAATCATCACATTCATGATCAGTGGCCAAGAATGTATACTTCGTGGCATTCGTGACTTGTCGTCGTTATGTGTAAACGCAGCTTCAAATGTTTACACTCCCTCATGATCTCTTAGGTCAGCTGATCAGCTCGTCCTCGTTGTCCCTAAGAGCAATTTAAAAACACAAGGAGATCGAGCCTTTTCTGTGGCAGCCCCTAAATTGTGGAATGAGCTACCACTGCAAATAAGGTTGTCCCCCACCCTACCTACTTTTAAATGTCATCTTAACACTTATTTTTATTCATTGGCTTTTAACTCATCGTGAGATTTGTGTGACCTCTTTTCTTGTGTGATCTCTGTTTTTTGTTTGTCTTTTTGTGTCGCGTCTGTTTTTGTGTGTATATCACTGTGCAGCACTTTGATAAACTTTTATGTTTTTTGAAATGTGCTATATAAATAAAGTGGATTGGATTGGAATGCTGAGTGCATTTATTTAAAGGGGAGAATGCAGAGCACATATAGATGGATCAGAGATTTGTTGAATAAACTGCACAAAAATCCTGGTGGCTCAGGATGCAGCCCGTCATAGTGACCTTGTCTTTTTTGTTGTTGCGTAGTAAAGACAAAAAATGCCTAAAACAGCTTAAAAAATTCTCAGGATATGGTGTGTGTTCTCTGGTTACAGATGATGCAGATTAAAGAGTTTCTACATTTATACAACCTTCAGGATGCATTTGAAATACTTTCAAATGCAGAGAAAAACTATAAATGGTGCTTTAACTGCTGCAGTGATAGTGCAGAGCTTTCACTAAAAACAAAACTCTTTAGCTGCACTCTTAGTGGTTTGCACACAAAAAACAAATGCAGGAATACTCAGTGCATTTTGTGTCCTGCACCTGCACAAAGTTTCTGGGATAATATATCAAATCAAATCAATTTTATTTATATAGCGCCAAATCACAACAAACAGTCGCCCCAAGGCGCTTTATATTGTAAGGCAAAAGCCATACAGTAATTACAGAAAAACCCCAACGGTCAAAGCGACCCCCTGTGAGCAAGCACTTGGTGACAGTGGGAAGGAAAACTCCCTTTTAACAGGAAGAAACCTCCAGCAGAACCAGGCTCAGGGAGGGGCAGTCTTCCGCTTGGAGTGGTTGGGGCTGAGGGGAGAGAATCAGGAAAAAGACATGCTGTGGAAGAGAGCAGAGATCAAGCACCAATGATTAAAAGCAGAGTGGTGCATACAGAGCAAAAAGACAGAGCAAAAAGAGGTGAATAAAAAGAAACACTGGGTGCATCATGGGAAACCCCCCCAGCAGTCTAAGTCTATAGCAGCATAACTAAGGGATGGTTCAGGGTAACCTGATCCAGCCCTAACTATAAGCTTTCTCAAAAAGGAAAGTTTTAAGCTTAATCTTAAAAGTAGAGAGGGTGTCTGTCTCCCTAATCCGAATTGGGAGCTGGTTCCACAGGAGAGGAGCCTGAAAGCTGAAGGCTCTGCCTCCCATTCTACTCTTACAGATCCTAGGAACTACAAGTAAGCCTGCAGTCTGAGAGCGAAGCGCTCTATTGGGGTGATATGGTACTAAGAGGTCCCTAAGATAAGATGGGACCTGATTATTCAAACCTTATAAGTAAGAAGAAGAATTTTAAATTCTATTCTAGAATTAACAGGGAGCCAATGAAGAGAAGCTGATATGGGTGAAATATGCTCTCTCCTTCTAGTCCCCGTCAGTACTCTAGCTGCAGCATTTTGAATTAACTGAAGGCTTTTCAGGGAACTTTTAGGACAACCTGATAATAATGAATTACAATAGTCCAGCCTAGAAGAAATAAATGCATGAATTAGCTTTTCAGCATCACTCAAGAGACAAGACCTTTCTAATTTTAGAGATATTGCGCAAATGCAAAAAAGCAGTCCTACATATTTCCTTAATATGCGCATTGAAGGACATATCCTGATCAAAAATGACTCCAAGATTTCTCACAGTATTACTGGAGGTCAGGGTAATGCCATCCAGAGTAAGGATCTGGTTAGACACCATGTTTCTAAGATTTGTGGGGCCAAGTACAATAACTTCAGTTTTATCTGAGTTTTAAAAAATTAGAGGTCATCCATGTCTTTATGTCTGAAAGACATTCCTGCAGTTTAACTAATTGGTGTGTGTCCTCTGGCTTCATGGATAGATAAAGCTGGGTATCATCTGCGTAACAATGAAAATTTAAGCAATGCTTTCTAATAATACTGCCTAAGGGAAGCATGTATAAAGTGAATAAAATCTGTCCTAGCACAGAACCTTGTGGAACTCCATAATTAACCTTAGTCTGTGAAGAAGACTCCCCATTTACATGAACAAATTGTAATCTATTAGATAAATACGATTCAAACCACTGCAGTGCAGTGCCTTTAATACCTATGGCATGCTCTAATCTCTGTAATAAAATTTTATGGTCAACAGTATCAGAACCTGCACTGAGGTCTAACAGGACGAGCACAGAGATGAGTCCACTGTCTGAGGCCATAAGAAGATCATTTGTAACCTTCACTAATGATGATGATGATGAATTCTGAAACCTAACTGAAACTCTTCAAATAGACCATTCCTCTGCAGATGATCAGTTAGCTGTTTTACAACTACCCTTTCAAGAATTTTTGAGAGAAAAGGAAGGTTGGAGATTGGCCTACAATTAGCTAAGATAGTTGGGTCAAGTGATGGCTTTTTAAGTAATGGTTTAATTACTGCCACCTTAAAAGCCTGTGGTACATAGCCAACTAATAAAGATAGATTGATCACATTTAAGATCAAAGCATTAATTAACGGTAGGGCTTCCTTGAGCAGCCTGGTAGGAATGGGGTCTAATAGACATGTTGATGGTTTGGAGGAAGTGACTAATGAAAGTAACTCAGACAGAACAATCGGAGAGAAGGAGTCTAATCCAATACCAGCATTACTGAAAGCAGTCGAACATAAAGATATGTCTTTGGGATGGTTATGAATAATTTTTTCTGTAATAGTTAAAATTTTACTTGCAAAGAAAGTCATGAAGTCATTACTAGTTAAAGGAATACTCGGCTCAGTAGAGCTCTGACTCTTTGTCAGCCTGGCTACAGTGCTGAAAAGAAACCTGGGGTTGTTATTTTCTTCAATTAGTGATGAATAGTAAGATGTCCTAGCTTTACGGAGGGCTTTTTTATAGAGCAACAGACTCTTTTGCCAGGCTAAATGAAGATCTTCTAAATTAGTGAGACGCCATTTCCTCTCCAACTTACGGGTTATCTGCTTTAAGCTGCGAGTTTGTGAGTTATACCACGGAGTCAGGCACTTCTGATTTAAGGCTCTCTCTTTCAGAGGAGCTACAGCATCCAGAGTTGTGCTCAATGAGGATGTAAAGCTATTGACGAGATAATCTATCTCACTCACAGAGTTTAGGTAGCTACTCTGCACTGTGTTGGTATATGGCATTGAAAAACATAACAAAGAAGGAATCATATCCTTAAACCTAGTTACAGTGCTTTCAGAAAGACTTCTACTGTAATGAAACATTCCCCACTGCTGGGTAGTCCGTTAAAGTAAATGTAAATGTTATTAAGAAATGATCAGACAAAAAGGGGTTTTCAGGGAATACTGTTAAGTCTTCAATTTCTATGCCATATGTCAGAACAAGATCTAAAGTGTGGCTAAGGTGGTGGGTGGGCTCATTTACATTTTGAGCAAAGCCAACTGAGTCTAATAATAGATTAAATGCAGTGTTGAGGCTGTCATTCTCAGCATCTGTGCGGATTTTAAAATCACCCACTATAATTATCTTATCTGAGCTAAGCACTAAGTTAGACAAAAGGTCTGAAAAATCACAAAGAAACTCACAGTAACGACCAGGTGGACGATAGATAATAACAAATAAAACTGGTTTTTGAGACTTCCAATTTGGATGGACAAGACTAAGAGTCAAGCTTTCAAATGAATTAAAGCTCTGTCTGGGTCTTTGAATAATTAATAAGCTGGAGTGGAAGATTGCTGCTGCTCCTCCTCCTTGACCCGTGTTTCGAGTATTTTGACAGTGTGACTCGGGGGTGTTGACTCATTTAAACTAACATATTCATCCTGCTGTAACCAGGTTTCTGTAAGGCAGAATAAATCAATATGTTGATCAATTATTATATCATTTACTAACAGGGACTTAGAAGAGAGAGACCTAATGTTTAATAGACCACATTTAACTGTTTTAGTCTGTGGTGCAGTTGAAGGTGCTATATTATTTTTTCTTTTTGAATTTTTATGCTTAAATAGATTTTTGCTGGTTATTGGTGGTCTGGGAGCAGGCACCGTCTCTACGAGTATGGGGTATTGGGGGAATAATATATGTTGTCTTTTGTTCAGCAGTCATGCTGCTTTGTGTGCACCTGATTCCGTCAGATGTCAGAAGTGAAGCAGAGTAGGTCCTGGCGAGTACTTAGTTGAGAGACCACTTGACAAGAAAGACCAGGGGCTGTTTGTGTTTCTCCATGTAGAACTGGAGTTGCATAAACAAGGACATCCAGCAAAAAACTTGTACAAAATCCCGATGAAGGTCTAGTGTATGGTTCCTCTGTGATGACCCTCAACAACTGTGGCAGCTGAAAGAACACGGCATAAATTGTCTGTTGTACACAAGAGTAACACAAAATTTCAGCTTTGGACCTGTCATCTCAAGTAATTTTTTGTTGTTGTTGTTGCATTTTACTTATTGATGTCTTAGAAATGGATGTTGGTGTGGTGAAAGTTTCAGAACATATTACAATATAATTTTAGGAAGCCTGTTGTGCTTCTGCCTTGTCTGAGGTGTCAGAAATTAGAACCATTCTAAAACAAACGGGGGGCCTTGGTGGTCACTAGAGCGAGGCTTTTTAAAGTAAAAAAGCTGATGAACTGACAGGTAGCTTCAGCTACACCTGCTCCTAATTTCCATCATGCGTGTCAATAAGATTATTCCCTGCAATAAGGCCAGACAAGTTCAGTAGGATTGACCTGGTCCTTTTGAGGTTCACTACATTTTAATGTGTTTATCCTCATTATATGCACTTTTAATGTGGAGGCAAACTAGCATGGCATTTATTGTTTTTGTTATTTTAGAATAGATGGATTGTATTTAATGAACTGGAGAGGTTGGAATCATTCATTTATCTCTTTGCATAACAGCCTCTGAAATCAATGTAAAGACAAAACTGCAGCAGTATGGAGATTGTTTGGTGCAGGTTTTCAAAACTCTGCAAACAAATCCTGGACACAGAATGAACAATTAGGAGCAGAGAACAGATGAGGCAGCCTAATGATTCAAAGCAAGCTATTGTCTGAGTTCCAGCCCGTCACATGGTGCATATGTCTTTAAGCACCAAATGTCAACATCATGCCCAACAGCTGTGACAGGTGCTTGTATGTTGTCTAATAGTTGTCATTCATTTCGTGATGCTTTTTTTTTTCACTTTCTCATTGCACAGCTGGGAATGCTGACAACATCCTGCACTCCCTGCACCGGATCAAAGGAGACACCTTTCTGAAGAGAGAAAAAATGGTGAATTGGGCCCAGGCCCTGGTTCTCAAAGAATATCTAAGTAAGTATTAGATTTACAAAAAACAAATTCCTTCTTATGGAACTCCTGAAATACTGGCATATGCTAGAAGTACCCTCATTGAGTCATTTTACCTTGGGGACACTTTTAAAATACTGGCTGTAACTTGCAGACCTGGAAGGAAACGATTCACATCCAGGCTGGAGTCACCTGTGTGCCTCATGATGAACTGTAGCTGGAATTTTACATCTACTTTGTAAGAAGGTCCTTCTGTGTGCCACTCCAACACAAAGCTGTATAACTGGTGATGCAACAGGAGGAAAAAAAAGTTGTACGACACACATTTTCACCTAATCAGTGATGACAAGAATGGGTTTATTTTGAATGTTTTTTTATTTCACTGTCAAATACATAAATTAAGCTGCGGTCACATCAGCTATAAATGATGGTGAGAAACAGTTGGCTTTCATTTGATGGCCGTTCTCACTACATCTCCATAAGTTGTCTTGTAAATGACTTCAGAGGGTGTTATCTGGTTACAAAAGCAGCATTTTAAATTTAGACGTGTTTATTTCCTGCTGACTTTTACAAAACATATGAGAATCATTTTAAGTTTATAAAGGAACACAGCTGTTTTGGAGCATTTTCTATCATCTTGGATTGTTGTTCAAGCAAACAACCAGCTGAAGTTAAGCTGCCTATTCACTCAGATTGGAAGTCGCGTCTCTCAGTATTTGCAAAAAAATAAAAAGAGACTTCAGGCCTGTTTTAACCCCGACTAGATGGTGGCAGAGTGACCGTTGCCTCTTGCTGTTGTAAAACACCCACTGTGAATGAAAATGAATGCAAAGTCATTGTTTTGCCTCTGTTGTTTACTGTCGCTTGCAGCTAATGTGACCACGACTGTCGCCTGTTAGCCATGGCTGTGTTTGCATTTTAAGTAAAAATGCACTGATTAATCTAAAAATCAAGCCTGATTGCTTAAAGGTTAGCACTGTTGTCTCACTGCAAGAAGGCCATGGGATCGTTTCCCACCTGGGGCCTTTCTGTGTGGAGTTTGCATGTTCTCCCCTGTGTTTGCATGGGTTCCCTCTGGGTGCTCCGGCTTTCTCCCACATCCAAAGATATGCAGGTCAGGTGAGCGGGAAACTTTAAATTGGCCTTAGGTGTGCCTGTAGGTGTAAATCTGAAAATCAAGGCAAGTGAAAAAACAGTGAACTGTAGACAAATTCATGAAGGTGGAGTGAAACAGTTCTTAATTTTATTAATTTTATTTTTTATTTGAAAAGCTGCAGGTAGAACATCGACTCCTAACAGACCACAGGCCTTTCATAAAAGTCATCAGAATACATCTTGACTGCAGAAAATTAGGAAAAGGCATATTCTTACAAGCTGGAAAATTTGGAAGCACTGCACCAACTTTCCTGATTATGTGAACTTTGTGTGCATTCAGTCATGGAATGTAATTTGTGCTTCTAAGAGACTGTTATTGGTCTATATGTTTGTTTATATATATATATATATATATATATATATATATATATAAAATACAAATAATGATTGTTTATGAGTTCAATGGTACGAATATTTCATGAGGTGAAAGCTGAAACATACCAATCAACGAGGTGAATGGTTGAATGGTATGTTCCATTGAAAGAATGTAAAAACATTCATTATTTGTTTTATATAATGGCTAAAATAGATCCTTGTCATTTTATATTTTATTAATTTATAAACAACAGAAAAGGGACTTACATTTTGGTGTTCCACTGTAATGTGTCGTCCAGTGATGCTGTGCACTGACTTCGGACTTCCATAAAAAAAAAAAAAAAGACTTTGTGTAGTTCCTCAGTCCAGCCAAAAATCACAACAGGGTTTCATGTGAACAGCTCTTGCATCCAGACGGCTTACAGTGGAGTGGATTTTATGTGTGTGTAGCAGCGTCAGTTAACTCAATCAAATCATCATGTCACTGTCCCGTGCACGCGCGTGCACAAACGCAACCGGCTCGGTCCAGCTGTGTAACTCCTCAGAAAAAAGAAAAAAAAGTCACATCAGAAATGAGTACAGGTTTTCTTTCTCTTCCTGCTAACAGACAGCACAGTGGATTTGTTTTGTGTGTGTATGTTTGTGTGTTACAAGAATTAGCAGTGTCAGTTGGCTCAAATTATGTCTCAGGAGAGTCGTGTCCTCTGCGCGCGTGCACACACACAGCCTGGTCAGCGCTTGTGCGTGCGTGAACAACAAAATAGGACTGTATAAATCCTCGGTGCAGCGGGAAAAAAAAAATCACGTCAGAAATGAGTCCAGCTGTTGTTCTTTCTTCCTGCTAACAACCTCCAGGCAGCACAGTGGATTGGTTTTGTGTGGGCATGTGCGCACATGCGCGAGGGTACGTGTGCGAGCATGCACATGCGTGCGCATGAGGATGTGCGCGCTCGCGTGTGTACGTGAGAGTGCAATGGTACCAAACGTATGGAACCAAATTTGCACTCTAAATGGAACCAACCTGCAATCTGAATGCAATGCAACACAAATGGGATGAATTAATCCATGTCATGTGACATACAAAGCACCAATCAAATGACAAGAATCCACTCAGCTTTTATATAAATATATTTATGGCGGAGCGCAGTTTCTGGACCTATTGCCAGAGTTGGCCACAGCTCCACAAAACAGAGAGGGTGACGGTGTGAGTGGCCTGCTGCAGCGCTTAACGAGTCTTCGGGCTCGGTACGCGCGTTGGAAGCAAAATGTCTTGAGACTGGCAGAAATTAAGCTGGTTTTCTGTGAAAAGTTTAACGGCTGATGAGAGATTATGGGGTGTTTCTGTCGGTGTAAGGACTTCCCACGGAGCGGGACGTCCTGCAGCGCTTCCAGGCGCTGTTGTCGGCCTGTTTCAAGCTGATAACATCCTAATTTAAGGCTTAATTCACCCAGGACATCGTGAGAGAACAGAGAAGATTCAGAAGAGGCCGGCATGAGGAATTTATGCGGACATTCCACTGTTTAAGGACATTTTTTTAATGAAAGACGTACGCGCAAATTCGCCGAGTCGTTTCCGTGACGACTCGGCAAATCTGTGTGCGCCGCGACAGGAAAAACACCTCCGTGTTGAAAACCATTTGTAGAATTCAGGCGGCTTTTAATGGCTTTCAACAAGTGAGTAACTGAGAAATTGTTTAACAGCTTGGGCATGTTCCAACTTGCCCGTTAAGATTTCCAACGGAGGTGTTTTTCCTGCCGCGACCCCCCGCGGTCAGGTCCAGCCCGACATGCGACTCTGCCCGCACGTTCTTTCATTACAAAATGACCGTTAATGGAATGTCCGAATAAACTCCTCATGCCGACTTCTTCTGAAAGTTCTCTGTTCTCTGACGACTTACTGCGTCAACAGAGCCTGAACTGTGGAAGTTTTCAACTTGAAACGGCGAGACGCTGCCGCCTCGAAGCGCAGATCGCCGTCAGGCGCCGTGGACCGTCCTTAAAGCGACACTACCAGACCAAAATCTCTCATCAGCCGTTAAAATTTTTACCGAAAACCAGCTGAATTTATTGAATGGTGTCCACTCAGTTGTGCCTTACAGTTTTGAAAAAATTTTTATCAAACAAAGCAAGTCTCTGAGCCATTCCTAAACAATGAAAAAAATCGACGAGCGGGTGGACGACGACTCACTCAAAGACTGCCCACAGGCGAATGACGTAACCGACAGGCGTGAAAAAACTCTCGCATGCCCACGAGGGTTCAAGCATGTCTGATGTAATCACACGTGATTCAAATCCATATGGTTTTTGAAAAAATAATAAGGTCGGATACTTTTCTAATAGACCTCGTATATATATATGTGTGTGTGTGTGTGTATATAT